>NC_091977.1:459712288-460006489 GCF_044704955.1 Pristiophorus japonicus | reverse complement strand
GAGATAGAGACACGGGGGGCGGGGGGTGGCATCCCAGCACGCTGTTGTAGGGCTCCCGGTGTTGCAGTCGGTAAGTAGGAAATGTTTTATTTATTGATTTTTTTGGATTGATTTATTGGTTCATTTATTGATGTTTTATCATTTATTATTGATGATGGCTCTTTATTTGTAAAACTGAAGTGTTTAATGTTTGTAAACTTCCCTTTAAACACCCCCCCCCCCCCCCCCATTCCCTACACCTGATTTGTAACCTACACCTGATTTTCTAAAGTGTAGACAAGGTTTTTTCCAGCGTACAAAAATCTTCACTTACTCCATTCTAGGTTAGTTTGGAGTAAGTTTTCACTGCTGAAACTTTGAAAACAGGCGTAAGTGGCCGGACACGCCCCCTTTTGAAAAAAAAATTCTGTTCCAAAGTGAAACTGTTCTAACTGACTAGAACTGGAGCAAACTAAATGGCGAGAATTCCGATTTCTAAGATACTCCGTTCTACACCATTTGCTCCAAAAAATCAGGAGCAACTGAGGCCGAAACTTGGGCCCTAAATTTCTCCCAGTCCTCTGGCTTGCTACTTTTTCTGGTTAATTTGTATGCCTCTTCCTTGGATTCAACATTATCCTCAATTTCCCTTGTTAGCCACGGTTGAGCCACCTTGCCCGTTTTATCTTTACTCCAGATAGGGATGTATAATTGTTGAAGTTCGTCCATATGATCTTTAAAGGTTTGCCATTGCCTATCCACCGTCAACCCTTTAAGTATCATTTGCCAGTCTACTCTAGCCAATTCGCGCCTCATACCATCAAAGTTACCTTTCCTTAAGTTCAGGACCCTAGTTTCCGAATTAACTGTGTCACTCTCCATCTTAATAAAGAATTCTACCATATTATGGTCACTCTTCCCCAAAGGGCCTCGTACAACAAGATTGCTAATTAGTCCCTTCTCATTACACATCACCCAGTCTAGCATGGCCAGCTCTCTGGCTGGTTCCTCGACGTATTGGTCCAGAATACCATCCCTAATACACTCAAGGAAATCCTCCTCTACCGCATTGCTACCAGTTACGTTAGCCCAATCAATATGTAGATTAAAGTTGCCCATGATTACTGCTGTACCTTTACTGCACACATCCCTTATTACTTGTCCCCAACCTTACTACTACTATTTAGTGGCCTGTACACAACTCCCACTCGCGTTTTCTGTCCTTTGGTATTCCGTAGCTCCACCCATACCGATTCCACATCATCCAAGCTAATGTCCTTCCTTACAATTGCATTGATTTCCTCTTTAACCAGCAACGCCTCCCCGCCTCCTTTTCCTTTCTGTCTATCCTTCCTAAATGCTGAATAGCCCTGGATGTTGAGTTCCCAGCCTTGGTCAACCTGGAGCAATGTCTCCGTGATGCCAATTACATCATACCCGTTAACTGCTGTCTGCGCAGTTAATTCGTCCACCTTATTCCGAATACTCCTCACATTGAGGCATTGAGTCTTCAGGCTTGTCTTTTTAACACACTTTGACCCTTTAGAATTCTGCTGCACAGTGGCCCTTTTTGTTTTTGCGTTGGGTTTCTCTGCCCTCCACTTTTACTATTCTCCTTTCTATTTTTTTGCTTCTGTCTCCATTTTATTCCCCTCTGTCTCCCTGCATAGGTTCCCATCACCCTGCCATATTAGTTTAACTCCTCCCAAACAGCACGAGCAAACACACCCCCTAGGACATTGGTTCTGGCCCTACCCAGGTGCAGACCGTCCGGTTTGTACTGGTCCCACCTCCCCCAGAACCGGTTCCAATGTCCCAGGAATTTGAATCCCTCCCTTCTGCACCACTGCTCAAGCCACGTATTCAACTGAGCTATCCTGCAATTCCTACTCTGACTAGCACGTGGCACTGGTAGCAATCCTGAGATTACTACTTTTGAGGTCCTTCTTTTTAATTTAACTCCTAGCTTCTTAAATTCATCTCGTAGGACCTCATCCCGTTTTTTACCTATATCGTTGGTACCATGACAACTGGCTGTTCACCCTCTCTTTTCAGAATGTCCTGCACCCGCTCCGAGACATCGTTGACCCTTGCACCTCTTTAACTTCTCCCTAGGAGGGTGCTGGCCAGTCTGCACCCGGCCCTTCCAGGGTGGCAATGGGTCAATGCCTCCTAGCTCTGGAGCGACGGGGATCCTCCTCCTCCTCCTCCTCCTCCTTCTGCGCCTCCTCCTTCTCCTCTTCCTTCTCCTCCTCAGTGGTACTGCTGGCTCGACCTCCAGTGGCTGTCCCCTCATGATGGCCAGGTTTTGCAGCACGCAGCAGACCACGACGATTATGGAGACCCGTTGAACAGAGTACTGCAAGGTGCCACCAGAGCTGTCCAGGCACCGGAATCTCTGCTTAAGGATGCCTATGCACTGCTCGATGATGCACCTGGTGGCAGAATGAGTGTCATTGTGTGCATGCTCTGGCGCTGTCCTGGGATTCCTCTGAGGAGTGAGCAGCCAAGTGGACAGGGGATATCCCTTGTCCCCAAGCATCCAACCGCAATCCTGATTTGGGCAGGTGAAGACGGTGGGCACACTGGTCTGGCGCAGAATGAACGAATCATGGCTGTTGCCTCCCTTGTCCGCTGTCTGTCTGCACGGTGCTGATGGTGACGCCTTCTCTTGCATGCCGCCCTGCCTCTGAGCAGGTGTACCAGGTGTCGCCCTCCCAACACTCCTCCCATCCTCAGGGTGAACCCTGCCAAGCAGGTCTCTGCAGTCCACAGGTCTCCACTAAAGAGTCAGACCTGAAAGTTGTACAAAAGTACAGGAGTATGCGCAAACCTCTGAGCAGCACTCAGCAGGTTTACTGGAGCCAAAACAATTAATAAAATTAGATGAAAAGATAAATACTGCGGATGCATACTGGAAATTAAATAAAAACAATAATAATTAATAAAACTTTTTACCTACAAAAGAGTGCTGCAGCTGTGTCGCGTTCGAGCACTGCATTGAAAACCTTGCGGGGCACTGCCGAGAAAAGTCATGCCTGCAGAGCTCACCGCTGGAAACCTTCCTTTACAACGGCTTCACCGCGCCGTTTCCGGCCGAAGTGAGCAGCGCTGAAATCCTCCCCGAGCTGAATATGGCTCAGGGAGGGAAAAGTACCCGATCGCGGCAGTCGGGGACAGTGAATTTTGGGCCCATTGTTTAGATGGAAGGTTGTGGTGCTTATCTGTTATTGTTGGTGGTCTTTTTTTTTACGGCTGTTGGTTGAGGGAAAAATTTGGATCAGAAATCTGCTCCTCTTCAAAGTCTTTACATCCACCTGAATGGGGTGGGGGGTGGGGCGGAGGGAGGGTTGGTCTCAGTCTCATCTGAAAGATGGCAGCTAAAACAATACACAACTCCCTGTTTCCTGCATTGAAGATTATGTGCTACTCGGTTACCTGCTCAAGTCCTAGAGTTCGACTTGAACCAGTACCCTTTTGACTTGGAGGAGGGTATACTTTATAGCCAAGAATGGCTACTTGTACTTAATAACATTTCTCTATTGGCAAGAAACTTCAATCTAATGACAGTTTGGCCCAAGCCTTTGTGAGGAATATCAAACTAATTCTGCCTGTTGGTGGTGCATACTATAGAACTATTTGTATTGGAATATTTAGTTGCTTTTTGTAAGTCGGGCAACTCCGTGCAAATATCTTTATTGGGAATAATGCAGATCTATGTGCAGTGGTGCCTTTGGTGCTGCCAGTTGCATCTTGTCTACCGATTTACAAAATGTTTTCTCGTCATATGGCGGCAATAAAAGTATACAAGTTATATTTTCTGTAGTCATGATTATTTAAAATTTGTTGAATCCCACTTTTTTTTTAAATGGTATGTCATGTAAACTTTGATATTCGCAGGGTGCTGTGTTTGAAGTTTGTTCTCATTCTGTATGTTTAAGGGACATTGGGCCCAAATTTGGCCAGTACAGATTTCTGGCGCACTCACCAGAGGTGCGCCGCTTTTGCAGAACTCCAAGGGCGCCAAAAATCTTCGGGCCGAGTTTGGCCACTCCCCAGTCTCTCCTCGATGGTGGCATAGCGTGGCAACTGGATTCGGGGGCGGAGCCAGGACCCGGCGCTGGAAACAGTGCTGGGACCTCTGGACATGCGCGCTAGAGTGTGCGCATATGCGCAGTAGCTCCTCGCCCCCAGAATCTGTGAGTGTGTGCTGCAGGCTGTGTGGGAGGGGCTGAAGCACACCGCCCCTATCCCTGGCCGAATGGGCTCCCTCATCGGCGGCCCGCTGCCTTCCCGGGCTGTGTTTTGATAGGACTTCTATTTTTTATAATTGTTTGTTGATTGCTTATTACTTTGGTCTTGGTGCTTTAGGTGCAGGGTTCCTTTTATTTATTTATTTATTTATTTATTTATTTATTAATTAATTGCTTATTACTTTTTGTGCTTTGTAAGTCTTGGTGCTAGGTGCAGGTCTTTTCAGCTTCCTTGTATTTTTTATTTGTTATTGATTGCTTATTTTTTGCTTTGTTTAGTGCTTGGTGCTTTAGAATGTACTTACCGGCACTAATTTCTTAAGGGTTTTCTGTGCGGCCACAAGTGGCCACATTCGCTGGCCTGAGTTAGTTTGGAGCAATTATTAGCTGTCCAAACTGGCTTAAATGACCAAAACAGGTGTAGGTGGCTGATAACGCCACCTTTTGGGGAAAAAAAAACGAAACTAAAAAAAATCCTCACTTACATTGGCGCAAATGAAATGTGCAGAATGGGGATTTTTTAAATACTCCAGAAAAATCAAGTTGCTCCAAAAAAAACGGAGCAACTCCTGGCCAAATTTGGGCCCATTGTAAATAGTAAAGTGTCTTTTTGAAAACTTTATTTTTCACTATTGCACCATAATCGTCATTGAAACATCTCACTGCATTACAAACATGTATTTATGTTGTTTTGGTGTGATATCAATACAACAACAATATATCACTTCTCTGGCTCTTCCCCTTCCCTCATAATTTGAGCAACCCTCATAATCCCGCTTTGAGTGACAAAGAAGATGCTTCTGTGAATGGTTCCAATATTTATTTTTCTTTCTTTCCTAAGGGAAAGGAACAGTCTGTTGAAGGAAGCAGAGGTCTTGCACAGAGCCAGATTTTCCCACATAATCCAAATTTATGGTATTTGCAATGAACCTGAGTTCATGGGCATTGTGACGGAATATATGAGCAATGGGTCTTTGGACCAACTCCTTCATCAGGTAATGTGTTTGAATGAAGATGTTCGTGTGGTAGTTATTCTGTGCACGTTTTTAACGTAATTTTTTTTTACCAAACTTTGGAAAGAAATAATAAAAAATAAAAACTTGCATTTATATAGCACCTTTCATAACCTCAGGATATCCTAATGCATTTTACAGCCAATTAAACACTTTTGAAGTATCGTCAGTGTTGTAATGTAAATGTGTGCAGTGTAATACACTAATCTATGGGAAAACTTTGGCTTTAAAATGCATAATCAGAGCAGGATTTCTATCTTGACTATTAATTGGAAATTGAGATCTAAACCATTTAATCTGGTTACTGGATTAGCAGATGCCTAGTTAACATGAATGGACAAATTATTTTGATGTTTCATTGGATAATGATTTTCCTCTCCAGACTATTTGTCATTATTTTTGTTTGAAATTCTACAAAAGAGTAGATTTTAAGTTCTTGGTGTAATCTTCCATTGGAGTTTGTCCTTTTGTTATATTACATTGGTTACTGTTAGACCTTTCACTGCCAAAAAAATATTTCATAAGGTACCAAAATTGAGTCTTGAAGTAACATTTTGTTTCCATAGCTCATATGCTTTTAAGGTATGGGTATTCCAGATTACACTATGGAGTTACTGGGTATAGGTTTGTACCACCTTCCCTGTGCCCCCCCCGTCACACCCCGTCACACCCCACACCCCACCTCTTAGTTTCTGATCTCTGTAGTACTATTATGATGAGTGCCCCAGTATATGCTAGATACTTCTTCATAGAGGAAATGCACTTCCACACTCCTGCCTCTCTAGTGCCTCTCCCAGTGGCTGCTTTGAGATAAGCATTGGTTGGAGCATGGAAGCAGGTTGCACACCAGCCATTATTGAGAAGTGTAGAGGTGAAAAATACTTGAAAGAGTCTTGTATACCAGCAAATGAAAAGGTTGGTGGAGGTGGAATACTTTCATCTGATAGTTGGTATCTGAACACTGGATCCTCCCACTGTCTGTTTACAACTAATCATGAGATTTTCTGTGGCTGGGCTAACTGTTAACAGGCTCGGCAACATCTGCGTTTTAACAAACTTAAAAATTTTAAGTTCTAAAAGGGAGTCAGATGCATAACAATTTATCTTTCTGGATGAGTTCTCTTCTAAAAACAGATCTGCATTTTTCTGATGCAGAAAGATACTTATCCAACACTTCCTTGGTCATTGCGACTTCGCATACTATATGAAATTACGCTCGGGGTGAATTTCCTTCACAACATGAACCCACCATTGCTGCATCATGACCTGAAGGCACAAAATATTCTATTAGATGCTGAATTTCATGTAAAGGTAAGAAATTATCTGTTCAATTATAATTTAGTATTATGCTATTACAATAGTTAATACTTCATCTTCATGTACTTATAAATAATTAGGATATTTTAATAACCTTTTTAAAAGTTAGAATATCAGACACAGTTTTCAACAATTTACTGTTGCCAATACTGGCCGCAATTTATCCTCCTCTGTGCAGATATTTGGGACCATTTGTTTGTTTCTGGATGTCAACATTACTCATCTGGTTTAGAGTCACTAACTTGACTGGCTAGTCAAGATGGAAAAAAAGAGAGTTTGATCACCTCAGTTAAGAGTATTCAAGCATTCATCTACTGTAATAGAGCTAGTGATCAAATGGAAGGCCATGATCTTATTCTTTGACTTCAGAACAAAAGGTGGTTCTTGCTGGTGTATTGCCCCCTGCGCATCAGCTGATCTCCAATTGGTCATGCTGTATTGTGTAATGCTAGACAATATGGGCGCAAGTTTCCACACGATAAAAAACAGGCGCCCCTCCGAGCTGGGCGCCCGTTTTTCGCGCCGGAAAAAAAACGTGCGATTCTGGAGCGCCCTGCAGCTCCATGTCTGCTTGGCGCAGAGCCTACACTCGCGCCGATTTTGTAAGTGAGAGGGGGCGGGTACCATTTAAATTAGTTTTTTTCCTGCCGGCAACGCTGCGCGTGCGCGTGCGCGTTGGAGCGTTCGCGCACGCGCAGTGTGAAGGAAACATTGGCACTCGGCCATTTTTGTAGTTCTTTGTAGCTGTTTAATTTTTGAACATTTTTTAATAAAAGCACATTGCCATCAGCACTGAGGCTTCTTGCAGCAGTGAGAAGGCTGCAGGAAGCCTCAAAGTTGAGGCAGCCGTTTCCCTCCTCCCCCCCCCCCCCCCGGCGGGAACGAACGGCTGCCTCCTCTTTTCCCCCCCCCCCCCCCCCCCTCCGCAGCATTCTCCCTGGCTGAAGCACTTTCACACAGGTAGGAAGATGGTTTGTTTAATCTTTTCTTTGCTTATAAATTTTTATTCAGGTTGATTTATTTGTATAATTGTATAAGTATAAATAAGGATTTATTATAGAATTTAATGACTTCCCTCCCCCCCCACCTCGTTCTGGACGCCTAATTTGTAACCTGCGCCTGATTTTTTTAATGTGTAGAACAGGTTTTTTCAGTTCTACAAAAATCTTCACTTGCTCCATTCTACTTTTAGTTTGGAGTACGTTTTCACTGTGGAAACTTTGAAATCAGGCGTCAGTGGCCACTTTTGAAGAAAAAATTCTGTTCCAAAGTGGAACTGTTCTACCTGACTAGAACTGCAGAAAAAAAAATGTGGAGAATTGCGATTTCTAAGATAGTCCGTTCTCCACCAGTTGCTCCTAAAAATCAGGCGCAAATCATGTGGAAACTTGGGCCCTACGTGTCAACAGACTCTTGACCATGGGATCCTCAGAGATGAGCCCAATCTTGTCCACCCGACATCATGCAGTTTTCAACGGGGGTTGTTCCATTATGATCAGGACTGAAAATTCTCGCTGATTATTCTTATTTCTTCAGGATACTCTAAATGTCCGCGCCACACAGCTTAGCGGGAATGTTGCAGGTGGCACCTTCTGGAAAGTTTGCAGGTGTATATCTATATCTACATATCGCACACTGGATGAGGGCAAGACCAGGGTCAGCTGTGATGTGCCCATCCCCTGTGATTTAAAATAACCGGCTGACTTTCGCTGTCTTGGGATACACATGAAGAATATCCATTGGAGAAATGTACTGGAAGGCTGCCAGCAATAGGACTAGCCATACCTCTAGCCAAGCTGTTCCAGTAGAGCTACAACACTGGCATCCCTGATAAAGTGGAAAACTGTCCAGGTTTGTCCTGCGCACAGAAAGAGGACAAATCCAATTTGGCCATTACCACCCCATCAGTCTACTCTCAATCATCAGCAAAGTGATGGAAGGTGTCATCGACAGTGCTATCAAGTGGCATTTACTCACCATTAACCTGCTCGCCGATGCTCAGTTTGGGTTCCGCTTGACTCCAGACCTCATTACAGCCTTGCTCCAAACATGGACAAAAGAGCTGAATTCCAGATGTGAGGTGAGAGTGACTGCCCTTGACACAAAGGCAGCATTTGACCGAGTGTGGCACCAAAGAGCCCTAGTAAAATTGAAGTCAATGGGCTGGATTTTCGGCTTTTGAGATTTAGAGGCGGTAATGGCGATGGGGCGGTCCTGATACCACCTGGAAAAAGTTTGCGCCCTCGTCTGCAAAATTGGCAAAAAATTAGTTCCATGATCGGGGGCACAAAATCAAGCGTTACACATCAAAGTTTTTGCGCCCCAGCTGAAAATTGTGACGTTAAATAAATCACAATAATTGCAGGATAAGGCAGTGCAGATGCCCTGATTTTTGTTGATTACGCTTATAAATAGTTTCTTTGATTTAATGCACTTCATTGTTGTTCAGTGCCCTGCAACATACCGTTGTCTACGGTATGGTTCTCCTTTGGTGGGAGGGAGATTTTGTTCCTTTGTTGCAGTAAAATAGCTGTTTGATCCTTTGCCATTGGTGTCTTGTGTATCATTTTAAAGTTCACCAGAGATGTGCCTTTATGGGGGCACATAACCTGTCCAGTATTAGCTCCATCCCTCAGTTTCCTCCATTTAGGATAACCAGTCCATTCGGTGACGTGCGACTCTTGGTCCGGCAGCATCTCCATGCTGCCTTCACCGTGGATGGTGTGGCCTCGCCAGGTTCCTCTTTGTCGTCGTCCTCCTCCTCCTCCCGTGGTAGGCCTGCAATCCCCATTGGCAATGCCTGGCCCCTCAAGATGGCCAAGATATGCAGCACAACACCAATGATTGACAGCATGCTCTCACTAAAACTAGAGGGCGGGGTACTAAGTCTTTGTGCCGCCGCAAGCACTGAGCCGAATTTGCCGACCGGACAGTGAAAGCTGAACGCCTGCCTAAAAACATCCTTCACTGCCCATCCAAGGCGCTACCAGAGGCACAAGGGAGCCAAAAATCCAGCCCAATGGGTATCATAGAAACATAGAAATTTACAGCGCAGAAGGAGGCCATTCCGGCCCATCGTGTCCGCGCCGGCTGACACAGAGCCGCACGGCCCTTGGTCAGCAGCCCTAAAGGTTACATATAAACCTATGAACAATAACGGAAAGGCAAAGAGCACCCAGCCCAACAAACCTGCCTCACACAACTACAACATCCTTTATACTAAAAACATCTACACTCCACCCCAACTAGAGCCATGTGATCTCCTGGGAGAGGCAAAAACCAGATAATAAACCCAAGCCAATTTCGGCAGAAAAAAATCTGGGAAAATTCCTCTCCGACCCCATCCAGGCGATCGAAACTAGTCCAGGAGATCATCTTGGCCATATTCGATTCCCTGCAGTACTTACCATTATATCTGTGCCGTCCAACAAAAGGTCATCCAATCTAATCCCAATTACCAGTTCTAGGTCCGTAACCCTGCAGGTTACATCACTTTAAGTGCCCATCCAACCATCTCTTAAAATTGGTGAGGGTTTCTGCATCCACCACTCTTCCAGGCAGCGAGTTCCAGATCCCCGCAACCCTCTGCGTAAAGAAGCCCCCCCTCAATTCCCATCTAAATCTTCCACCAACCATCTTAAAACTATGCTCCCTCGTAATAGACCCCTCCACCAGTGGAAATAGATCCTTATTGTCCACTATGTCCAGGCCCCTCAATATTTTGTACACCTCGTTGAGGCCTCCTCTCACCCTCATTTGTTCCATTGAGAACAAACCCAGCCGATCCAATCTGTCCTCATAACTAAGAGTCTCTATTCCAGGCAGCATCCTAGTAAATCTCCTCTGCACTCTCTCTAGTGCAATCACGTCTTTCCTATAATACTGCGACCAGAACTGCACGCAGTACTCCAGCTGTAGCCTAACCAAAGTTTTATACAATTTAAGCATAACCTTCCTGTTCTTATCTTCCGTGCCTTGGCTGATAAAAGCAAGCATTCCGTATGCCTTCTTAACAACCTTATCTACCTGGCCTCCTACTTTCAGGGATCTGTGGACCAGCACTTTGTTCATCTAAGCTATTCAGTGGGTTACCGCTTAATGTGTATACCTTTTCCTTATTAGCCCTCCCAAAGTGCATCACCCCTCACTTCTCTGAATTAAATTCCATTTGCCACTGTTTTGCTCATCTGACCAGTAGATTGATATCCTCCTGCAGCCCATGACTTTCCTCTTCATTATCAACCACACAGCCAATTTTAGTGTTGTCTGTAAACTTCTTAATCATACTCCCTATATTCAAATCTAAATCGTTGATATATACCACAAAAAGCAAGGGACCCAGTGCTGAGCCCTGCGGAACCCCACTGGAAACATCCTTCCAGTCACAAAAGCATCCATCGATCATTGCCCAATGCTTCCTACCTCCAAGCCAATTTTGGATCCAACTTGACACTTTGCCCTGTATCCCATGGGCTTTAACCTTCATGACCGGTCTACCGTGTGGGACCTTATCAAAAGCCTTGCTAAAGTCCATATACACTACATCGTATGCTCTACCCTCATCGATCCTCTTGGTTAGCTCCTCAAAAAAAATTCAATCAGGTTAGTCAAACACGATCTTCCCTTAACAAATCCATGCTGACTGTCCCTAGTTAATCCTTGCCTATCCAAATGCAGATTTATCCTGTCTTTCAGGATTGTTTTCAATTTTCCCACTACTGAGGTTAGGCTGATAGGCCTGTAATTACTTGGCCTATCACTTTTTCCCTTCTTAAACAAGAGTACTACATTAACAGTCCTCCAATCCTCTGGCACCATGCCCATATCCAAAGAGGACTAGAAAATGATGGTCAAGGCCTCTGCTATTTCGTCTTTTACTGCACTCAACAGCCTGGGATGCATTTAATCCGGGCCTGGGGAATTATCTGCTTTCAAAGCTGCTAAACCCCTTAATACTTTCTCTCTATATTTATTTCATCCAGAATATCACACTCTTCCTCCTATAGCAGTATCTGCATTACCTCTTTCCTTTGTGAAAACAAATGCAAAGTGTTCGTTACGAACCCTACCAACATCTTCCGCCTCCACACAAGTATTACCCTCATGATCTCTAATAGGCCCTACCCTTTCCTTAGTTACCCTCTTACTCTTAATATATTTATAGAACATTTTAGGGTTTTCCTTAATTTGACTGGCCAAAAATTTCTCGTGCTCTCTTAGCATTCCTAATATCCTTTTTAATTTTACCTCTTAACTTTCAATATTCCTCAAAAAGATTCTAAAATATTTAGCCGTTGATATGTGACATAAGCGTCCCTTTTTTTCTTTAATCCTCCCTTGTAAGTCCCTGGACATCCAGGTGGCTCTAGAATTATTTTTCCCAGCCTTTTTCTGGGCTGAACCTTCCGGATCTCCTCCTTGAACGCCTCCCACTGTTCCGATACCGATTTACCCACAAGTAGCTGTTTCCAGTCCACTATGGCCAAATCACTCCTTAACTTAGCAAAATTAGCTTTTCCCCAATTCAGAACTTTTATTCCAGGCCTATTCTTGTCCTTATCCATAACCAACTTGAATCTGACTGAATTATGCTCACTGGTACCCAAATGCTCCCCCACTAATACCCCTTACATAAGAATTAGGAACAGGAGGAGGCCATCTAACCCCTCGAGCCTGCTCCGCCATTCAATAGGATCATGGCTGATCTGGCCGTGGACTCAGCTCCACTGACCCGCCTTCTCCCCGTAACCCTTAATTCCCTTATTGGTTAAAAATCTATCTATCTGTGACTTGAATACATTCAATGAGCTAGCCTTGGGCAGAGAATTCCACAGATTCACAACCCTCTAGAAAAAGAAATTCCTTCTCAGCTCGGTTTTAAATTGGCTCCCCCGTATTTTGAGGCTGTGCCCCCTAGTTCTAGTCTCCCCTACCAGTGAAACAACCTCTCTGCCTCTATCTTGTCTATCCCTTTCATGATTTTAAATGTTTCTATAAGATCACCCCTCATCCTTCTGAACTCCAACGAGTAAAGACCCAGTCTACTCAATCTATCATCATAAGGTAACCCCCTCATCTATGGAATCAGCCTAGTGAATCGACTCTGTACCCCCTCCAAAGCCAGTATATCCTTCCTTAAGTAAGGTGACCAAAACTGCACCCAGTACTTCAAGTGCGGCCTTACCAATACCTTATACAGTTGCAGCAGGACCTCCCTGCTTTTGTACTCCATCCCTCTCGCAATGAAGGCCAACATTCCATTCGCCTTCCTGATTACCTGCTGCACCTGCAAACTAACTTTTTGGGATTCATGCACAAGGACCCCCAGGTCCCTCTGCACCTCAGCATGTTGTAATTTCTCCCCATCCAAATAATATTCTCTTTTACTGTTTTTTTTTTTCCCAAGGTGGATGACCTCACACTTTCCGACATTGTATTCCATCTGCCAAACCTTCGCCCATTCGCTTAACCTATCCAAATCTCTTTGCAGCCTCTCTGTGTCCTCTACACAACCTGCTTTCCCACTAATTTTAGTGTCATCTGCAAATTTTGTTACACTACACTCTGTCCCCTCTTCCAGGTCATCTATGTATATTGTAAACAGTTGTGGTCCCAGCACCGATCCCTGTGGCACACCACTAACCACCGATTTCCAACCCGAAAAGGACCCACTTATCCCGACTCTCTGCTTTCTGTTAGCATGGATAGAGAATTGGCTGGCTAATACATTTCCTCTGACTCCGCGTACCTCTATCTTCTGCAGTAACCTTTTGTGTGGCACCTTCAACCTGCCCAGCTTCATTCCCCAAAACTAAATCCAAGACCGCCCCCTCTCGTGTTGGGCTTGCTACATACTGATTCAAAATGTTCTCTTGAATGCATTTCAAGAATTCCACACCCTCTATACCCTTCACACTAAATTTGTCCCAATCAATATTTGGATAGTTAAAATCCCCTACTATTACTACCCTATTACTACCCTATATTTTTTAGACTTCACAGCAATTTACCTCCATATTTGCTCCTCTATCTCCCTCCCACTGTTAGCGGGTCTATAATACACTCCCAGCAGTGTGATCGCCCCTTTTTTTATTTTTCAATTCGACCCATATGGCATCAGTTGATGATCTCTCGAACATACCATCCCTCCTCACCGCTGTAATAGTTTCTTTAATCAGTACTGCAACACCCCCCCCCCCTTTTTACCCCCCTCTCTATCTTTTCTAAAAATCCTGTAGCAACGAATATTTATCTGCCAAACTTGCCCCTCTTTCAGCCATGTTTCTGTAATGGCTATAATGTCATACTCCCAAGTGTCTACCTGTGCTGTTAGCTAATCCGCCTTATTCGCGATACTCCTTGCATTAAAGTCTATACCATTCAGCACAGGAAGACCTCCTTACTTACTACATACTAAGCCCTGTTTCCTCTGTCTTACAGATTCGCTTTCTAGTTTCTTGCTATCCAACTTCTGCTTTACTTCCTTCCCTTTTGAATTCGTTCTCCAGTTTCCTTCCCCCTGCCAAGCTAGTTTAAACTCTCCCCAACAGCACTAGCAAAACTTCCCGTGAGGATATTGATCCCGGCACTGTTGAGGTGCAACCAGTCCGATTTTTACAAGTCCCATCTCCCCCAGAAGCAGTCCCAATGCCTCAAGAATTTAAAGCCCTTCCTCCTACACCAATTTTGCAGCCATGTGTTCATCCTCTCTATCCTATTTTTATATTCATTAGAACATGGCACCGGTAGTAACCCGGAGATTACTACCTTTTGAGGTCCTACCCTTTAATTTTCTTCCTAGCTCCCTAAATTATTGCTGTAGGACCTCATCCCTCATTTTACCTGTGTCGTTGGTGCCGATATGGACCCATCCCGCCCCCAGGATGCCCTGCATCCGCTCTGTGACAATGTTGACCCTGGCACCGGGGAGGCACAAAACCATTCGGGAGTCACGTCTACAGCCACAGAAACACCTGTCTGTTCCCCTAACTATACAATCTCCTATCACTAGGGCTCTTTTGTTCTTCGTCCCTCCCCCCTGTGCAGCTGAGCCACCCGCGGTGCCTCGGAATTGGCTCTGGCTGCACTCCCCAGAGGCACTATCGTCCTCACCGATACTCAGAATTGAATATTGGTTTGAAAATGAGATGGACTCACGGGGGGACTTCTGCACTACCTGCCTATCACACTTACTACGTCTGGTGGTCACCCACTTCCCCTCCACCTGCACGTCTTTAAGCTGTGAGGTAACCACCTCTTGAAATGTGCAATCCACGTAGTTTTCAGCCTCGTGGATGCACCTATTGACTCCACCCGCTGTTCCAGCTATAAAACGCAGAGCTCCAGCAGTTGAAACTGGAGACACCTCCTGCACACAAGGTTGTCGAGACTGTGTGAAGCATCCAGGACTTCCCACATGCCACAGGATGTGCACTCCACGGGACTGAGCTGCACTGCCATCCCTCTAGTTAGCCTTATCTAGTTTAAAAATCTACTTAAAAAGAAATAGAGAAAAGGGAGCTACTCACCAACTCACTTCACCAACCTCTGACCTCCCGAACTCACCGACCTCTGTGGCCTCTCGACCTCCGAACTTCCGACCTCCGAACTCCCGACCTCTCGGCCTCCGAACTCCTGACCTACTTAAAAAGAAATCGAGAAAAGAGAGAGCTACTTACCAACTCACCTCACTGACCTCCTGGCCTCCAAACTCCCGACCCGCCGACCTCTGGGCCCACCAACCTCGGGGCCCACCTACTTGCCAACCTCCTGAACTCGGACTCTCCCGAACTCACAGACTCACGGACTCTCTCGCTCTTGGACTCAACGGAAATCTATCCGGTGTCATATCTAGCACAAAGGAAGGTGATTGTGGTTGTTGGAGACCAATCATCTCTGCTCCAGGACATTGCTGCAGGAGTTCCTCTGGGCATTGCTTTAAGCCCATTCATCTTCAGCTACTTTATCAATGACCTTCCCTCCATCTTAAGTTCACCAATGGGGATATGCGCTGATGATTGTACAGTGTTCAGTTCCATTCGCCACTCTTTAGATAATGAAGCAGTCCGTGCCCGCATTCAGCAAGACCTGGACAACATTCAGACTTGAGTTGATAAGTGGCAAGTAACATTCGTGCCACACAAGTGCCAGGCAGTGACTATCTCCAACAGGCGAGTCTAACCATCGCCTCTTTGCACTCAACGTGATTACCGTCGCCAAATCCCCAACTATCAACATCCTGGGGGTCATAGTTGACCAGAAACTTAACTGCACCAGCCACATAAATACTGTGGCTACAAGAGCAGGTCAGAGGCTGGGTATTTTGCGACAAGTGTCTCACCTCCTGACTCCCCAAAGCCTTTCTGCCATCTACAAGGCACAAGTCAGGAATGTGATGGAATACTCTCCACTTGCCTGGATGAGTGTAGCTCCAACAACACTCAAGAAGCTTGACGCCATCCAGGACAAAGCAGCCCACTTGATTGGCACCCCATCCATCACCTTACACTGTTAACTCCCTCCATCACTGGCGCACCGTGGCTGCAGTGCATACCATCCACAAGGTGTACTGCAGCAACTCTCCAAAGCTTCTTCAACAGCACCTCCCAAACCCGTGACCTCTATTACCTAGAAGGACAAGGGCAGCAGGCTCATGGGAACACCATCACCTGCAAGTTCCCCTCCAAGTCACAAACCATCCTGACTTGGAAATATATCGGCGTTCCTTCATCGTTGCTGGGTTAAAACCTTGGAACTCACTCATTAACAGCACTGTGGGAGTATCTTCACCTCATAGACTGCAGCGGTTCAAGAATGCGGCTCACTATCATATTCACAAGGGAAATTAGGGATGGGGAATAAATACTGGCTTTGCCAGCAAAGCCTACATCCCATGAATGAATAAATTAATGTTTTTTTTTTTAAATTCAATCAAATAGCTTTTTTTAATTCTTTCAGATTCCTTTTAAGAAATTCAGACATTCTGCTGTGCCTGCGCTCTAAAGTCACGAAGTAACAATGTGATTTCCTTCTGTTCAAACAGAAGATTGATTTATTTTGTCATTAAAGTTTTAATGTACAGGTATTTGTTTAGCTGAATTCAGCAGTGGATTTTTACTGTTTGCTTAGATTGCAGACTTTGGACTCTCAAAATGGCGTCGCTTGACTATGAGTAAATCATCAGGTCTTAAATCACCAACAGCAGGAGGGACAATTATCTACATGGCTCCAGAGCAGTATGAGCCTAACAAAGCAAAGCGTGCAGATGTAAAACATGACATGTACAGGTAAAATTGGATGGTTTCTTAACACTTTACAGAACAGAAAATGATTGTTTTGAATAGTTTCCCATCGTTATGTGCACGCTCATTCAAGAGATTATGACATTTGGCAATTGGCTCCCTTTCTGTCCCCATATCAAAAAAGTATATTTTGCCAGACTCGCCTAATATTAGCCAATTTTTGCAATGTAGTGTCTAACTATTGTTTTAATATCCCCATATTCTGTGCTCTGAACCATTTATTTTCTTGTAAAGTGTCTGCTGGCACATGGTGTGCCTTTGGAAGGTAAATATTATCTGCTATTCTTCTTTCCTTCGGATCTTTATGTTTATAAGAACAAAAGAAATAGGAACAGGAGTAAGTCATACGGCCCCTCGAGCCTGCTCTGCCATTCAATAAGATCATGGCTGGTCCGATCATGGACTCGGCTCCACTTCCCTGCCCACTCCCCATAACCCCTTATCCCCTTATCATTTAAGACACTGTCTATTTCTGTCTTAAATTTATTCAATGTCCCAGCCTCCACAGCTCTCTGAGGCAGCAAATTCCACAGATTCACAATCCTCTGAGAGTAGAAATTTCTCCTCATCTCAGTTTTAAATGGGCGGCCCCTTATTCTATCATGCCCTCTAGTTCTAATATAGATAAGGATAGTTTGTAAAGTTTTTTTGATATCGAAGTTGTACAATAAAACAACGAAGCCCAATACTAGTTCAAATTTTGCTTTTGAGCAATGTGTATTTGTTAAAATGTATGCAACCATGTCTGAATGTAATAAAAATTCAAATGTGGGAAACCCAGTGTTAAAAATTTCAGGTGTGCCTTGGATATTCTCGAGTACAGTGGTGCTGGTCACTTCCAGAAGCGGTTTGAGCTCAGGGAAGAGACGAAAACACACTGTCACAGGCCAGTCTTAATAGTCTGGTGCCTACAGAAGTAGACTGCATGCCCAAAGAAACTTGGATACGGTGATTGTAGGTTGTGAAAATTTGTTGAAATCTGAGATGAGATAAGATAAAGAATTGCTTAATGTTCCCTGTGATCCTGGCTAATGAGGTTAGGATCAGAAAATAGACACATTGTATCAGTTTGAAATAAACAAGCTCATCTGGCTTTAATCCACATCTTCAACACCTGTAGCCTGTGGATGTTTTTTTTTAAAACCTGTGCAAATTTACTTTGTTTCAAAACATAACACTTTAACACAATTCCCAAATCCTTTCCACAAGGAAAATCTGATCAAAAATCCTTAAATAGGTTAAGATAAATGCAAATACTATTTTTTTTTTGTGCGCGCGTTTGCTGTTACACTTGCCTACATAAGTGACTACACTTCAAAAACAATTCATTGTTTGTGAAGTGCTTTTGAATATCCTGATGAGGAAAGCATAATAAAAAATGTAAGTTTTCTCATTCCTTTGGCTGTCCTACTCAAGCAAGGAAACGTTGGCAACTAAGTAGTCTTGGGGAGATGCAGTGATAATTAGTTTATAGACCGCCCTTGCCACTGGACCAAGACCTAGCTCTGTCAAGCCCATGTGGTGGCTGGTGTGCAACGGCCACCACACATTTAAAAAAAAATCCACGCACGGGCATCTTCCACCTTTGAGGATGTAGTTCGGGTTCTTCTTTCGAAACAGCAGTGAACTCATCCTTTTTTTTTGGCGTGGAAGCAAGTCATCCTCGTTTCGAGGGACCGCCCTATGATATGAGTTCTAGCCTCCCCCATCAATGGAAACATTCTCTCTGCATCCACCTTGTATGTAATTGTCAAAGAGACAATAGCCGCAATTTTAACCCCCCCTCAGCGTTGTGTAAGGAAAGGTCAGGCAATGGGTTAAAATCTTAAATCAAATCTCACCTCCAACCTGCCACATTCAGGCCATCGATGAAGATCCTGGTAAAAGCAGGCAGGGACGTACTTCACATGTAAAAGTTGTGACCCATTGACTTTGTCGGCGGTGTGACACAATATTAATGTTAAGTTAGGAGGAATCCCGAACTGTTTGCTGCTTGGCAGTGTGGGAACAGGGCTCACAATACTTGGGTACCTCGCTATTCTTTCTGCGCAGTCTGTGAGACCAGCACACAATGAGTTAAAAGTTAAAACCGCTTTCTGCTGAACATGGGTTGTAAATTGGCTTAGAGGATTTTAAAGTAAGGAAAGAAAATAGTAGAAGGTGTAAGAGTCATTCAGTCATATCTGAATGTGACAACCTGATGACTCTGTTTAGGGAGCAGAGAGTTTTATTGCAGCAATAAAACAATTAGAGGAGATGAGTCAATGGTTGTTTAGTTTATTATTCTGTTGGCATTTGTACATATCTTGGAGATACCATGATTTATTGGCAGTATGCATGTAATGTAATGAACAAAGGTAAAATTCAATATAAGAAATGTAAGGGAACACTGTTTAGCAGCGCACACTGGAATCAGACAATGTCTGTCTCGAGCAACTTGTGCTCACATTGGTTTTGTGAAGTGTGTGTCTCAGCAGCTCTCATACTGGTTTTGTGTAGTATGAAAATACTTTTGCATTCATATTGGTTGTGAATAGTAAGTGGTTTCAATAAAGACGTAATCCTGCATTATTACAACTGAGTGTGTGTTTGTGTAATCTGACATTTAAAGTAACAAAACAAAAAGAACAAGAAAGTAGTCCAACAGGCAACAGAACCATGGCTTGAAGTCTTCAAAATGTCTTTCTCTTTGAACTCCTTTATGGGCAAAGAGGGACAGAATATGTTGCTCTTTTTCACTTTGTTGCTTTAAACGTCAGATTACACACACACACTCAGTTATAGTAATGGCAGAATCAGGTTTTTATTTAAACTTCATACTACACAAAAAACAGTATGAAAGTTACTGAGACATACACCTCTCAAAACCGGTGCATGCAGTGTTTCCTTACAACTCTTATACTAATTTTGCCTTTGATCTCTATACTCCATGCATACTATCAATAAATCATGGTACATCAAAGGTACATACAAATACTAACAGAATGACAATGTAAACCAGCCACTCAACCTCCTGAAATTGCTTTATTGCTGCACTCGACTCTAGCCATGTATTTTATTACTATAACACACAGGTGACCAAATTGACACAATCGATTACGGCTGAATGACTCTCACACCTTCTAGCATCTTCTTTCCTGTGGCGACATACTCTGCTTTGATCTCATACCCAACTTACAACCCATGCCCATCATAAAGCTGCTTCAACTTTTAATCCAACGTGTAGAACTCTGCACAAAAGCAAATCAGTGAGGTATTTGGGTAATACGGACTTTCGCTTCCACAGAGTGCTCCCCCTGGCTGCTCAAAAAGTCCTTGGGCCTTCCCAGCCCAAGTCTCCTCCCGATCGTGAGAGAATCCCCAGCTCTCTCCAATCGCCAACCACACTCACCCTGGAACCCCTCTTTCCACTGACTGCCGAGGACTGTTCCTGGGGTCCCTGGCTGCGGTCAAATTCTCACTCCTGCCCACCAGCTAGGTTGTGAATCTGGCCAAGTGTCAGTTGGGACTCCTGGAAGTTTTATTTAAATGAGAACCTGCCAATAAGATCGTCAAGGCCTCCACTCCATGACATCTCTGGGGGTTCCGCTGCTACTGGATTCACGTGCACCATTCTGCTCCTGCTTCCCCTCACACCTGGTAAAATTGAGCGCAGTGTCACTTAGTCCTATGTGATGGGATAGTTTAACAGGCTCCCATGACCCATATGATGCGAGGAGGCCACCCACACCCACCGGTCGCGAATATCCCACTGGATATCAATCCCGAATTCCGAGCCAGAGCTTGGGGCCCCACTCACCGGGATTGTCTGTAACGGAGTTCAAACCCGTGTCCCTTCTGTATCAGAGATGGAAATTGTACCACTAAGCCAACGGCTCGCTCCATGGGAGTATAGTGATGTCTTCTAACAACTTCTGGAACATAATCCAGACATCTTGGGGCGGGAAGGGAGTTTTAACCTCCCTAAGACAGATGGGAGAGTTTTGGGGTGGGGTGGGGGGGGGTTAAAATCGGTAAATATGTGAATCCTGACCCCTAACTCGTCACAAACCGATCTACATCCGGTTTACCTGTGGCAGGTTTGGGCGCGTCCGAGTAACCCATTCTTGAGAGGTGTGTCTGTAATTATAATATGCTAATGAGGCTCTGTTCCTCCGATTTTGGGAACAATTTAAGTTAACGGCTGCAGGCTGGGTTTCCCAGGGCTTGGAAAACCCCACAGCTAAAATGAGGCGGGAGCTGACAGATCCAGCAGGTAAGTGCTTTACCAGCACTGCTTGTTGCCGAGGAGAAGCAGCCGCGCTTCCCTCAGCCCCTCAAACAAATCTTCTGCCGCAATCCTTCCCTATGATCAGCTGACATTCACTCCCAAATCTCTCCCTCCCTCCCTGCAATCGGCCGGCCAACTTCCTCCATCTCTCCCTTCCCGTGATCTCTCCCTCCCTTCTCATACCACTCTCTTTCCCATCTGGCAGCTGGCCAGCCTTTCAATCTAGGGCAGGAAACTGAGTAAAAAAAATGCTAGCTAGGTCCTGCCATTAAATTCGGCAGGACCTCCATGATTCCGGCATTTTTGGGTTTTCCAGCTGCAAACTCACGCGTGCCCCCCCCTCCCGATAAATATCAGGGGCCTTTGTGTCTCCTATTGTTAGTGGGAACTGCACTGGCAGAAGTAGATGTTATTGAACCGAGTGCAATTAAGATCATGTATTGTATAAGAAGGACGAAGAGAAAAGTCCTATTAAGCCCATCCCATCCACATATGATGCAACCACGTTCACCATCTACACAACCTCTTTAGAGAGGCAAAAAAAATCTATGGGAAATTCCTATCCAACCCCCGAGGGGAAGCAGCAAGTTACAGGGGATTGCAACACAAAAGCAAAATACTGTGGATGCTGGAGCCTGAAATAAAAACAGAAAATGCTGGATATCGCAGCGTTCAGGCAGCATCTGTGGAGAGAAAAACAGAGTAAACGTTTCAGTTTGATGAACCTTCATCAGAACTGGCGAATGTTCGAAAAGAACTGAAGGGGGAAGGGGAAGACAGAACAAAAGGGAAGGTCTGTGATAGGGTGGAAGGCAGGAAAGATTAAAGACAAAAGGGATGATGGGCCGAATTGAAATGTTAACGACAGAAGTTAGAAAAAGGTTAGTCTAGTTAGAGTGTGAATGGCGGAATAATGACTAGCTGCCATTGGAGACAAAGAGGAAAAAAAACGATCGCTGATGACTGGTCGGGGCAGCCACTGCAAAGGGCACTTCCACCTCCCAGCTGCCTGGAACACCACCCGACCTCCAAAAAATTCAAAGTGGTGAATTTCTCCGGTAACCATTGATTGGGGCAGAGAAAAACTTTTCAAAATGGTAGGTGTGCCCCGATTGGGGTGGGGCTCAATTTCAGCCCCCTTAACTTTTATAACTGGAAATTTCCTCTTCACTCAGAACTTGTGAACTTACTGTTTAAGTTACTGGAATTTGCTGTGTGCATGTTCTCTGTTAACATAATTCAGCACATTTGAAATATTTAAACATTTTCCAAGAATCAAAGCATTTCTGAAGGTATTTATTTGCAGGAATATTCCACTGTAATTGAGTGTTTTAAGTTGTTTCAGGCAGAACTTGTGCAGAGCAACTTGCTACCTAAATGATTATGTTAAATATCATTTGTGGTTGTTAGTTACCAGTTTATAAATGTGCCTAAATATACTGTGTTCCCTTCATAGCTATGCAATAATAATGTGGGAAGTCCTTTCAAGAAAACAGCCATTTGAAGGTAAGTTCTACCTGGTTCTGATTTCAGATCTTGTGTTGACTTTATGATGTATAAATGTAATAAATTTGAACCATCCATTAACAGATAACGCATTTCATTTTGTTCAATATGTTTAATTTTCAGACTTGGCTCAGTGATAGCACTCTCGCCTCTAAGTCAGATGATTGAGTTCAAGGGCCATGCCAGAGACTTGAGCACATAATCTAGGTTGACACTTTAGTGCAGTAAAGGAGTGAGGGAGTGGTGCACTGTTGGAGGTGCCGTCTTTCAGATGAGATGCTAAGTCAAGGCCTGGTCTGCCCCATAAAAGATCCCATCACACAATTTGAAGACAAGCAGGGGATTTCTCTGGTGTTTGGGCCAACATTTATCCCTCAACCAACATTAGCAAAACAGATTATGTGACCATTTATTTCAATGCTGCTTGTGGGATCTTGCTGCCACAGTTCCCTATATTACAGCAGTGTTTCACTTTAAAACAATCTCATTAGCCGTGAAGTGCTTTGGGACATTGTGAAAAATGCTATATTCTTGCGTCTTTTTCTACTTCTAAAAATGTTGTTCCAGCTTACAAAGGGCTGTGTTTTGTGGTATAGGGAAAAATTGTAATCCTCGAATTATGGCATGGCCAAATTATTTCCAAGAAAATTGATTAGTATTTAATGCTTCGTTTTGCTGAATAGTGTATCTTGATAATTTTTATCTTTTAGGTCACTTAAATGAAATTATTCATCATTTTAAATGGAAATACCTTTGGTCCAGTCAGCACAGCCACCAGAGTGTAGGAGCATAGGATATTTATAAGGAAGCTTTGATTTTTGTACCTTTTTTTAGAATATCTCTTGTCTATTTCTTCATTGTATAACTTTTTACATTTTAAATAATGTTTTCATTTGGTTAAAGTTTTTGAACTGTTGCAAATTTTAATTGATATGAAGTAAGTTTTGTTCATACTGTAGTTGAAGTTTCTCATCTACTACTATTTTTTTTTCTCAGATGCTACAAATCCAGTGCAGGTCATGTTTAGTGTACTACAGGGTTCACGACCCGACACCAGTGAGGAGAGTTTACCATTGGACATCCCCAACCGCGAAACACTGCTAGAGCTAATGATCAGTGGCTGGTCTCAAGACCCTAATGAACGGCCTTCCTTTATTAGTAAGTTGTTACAGATGAACAGTATATAGAATGAAAGGATAACTATACAATGGGTGATTGCAGTAAAATGGTGCCAACATAGGATGTGTGTGGCTCCTGCTGTGGAACCTTAATCCACGGCCAACCGATACTCCATCACTTACAATAATTATTCCCTAATTCAATCATGGCGCATTACTCAGTGGGATTGGTACTGTATTGCTTTTAAACAGCCTTCCTCACTTTCCTACTGAAATTGGAACACTGGTCACTTGGTTGGAGCCTGGAACTTCTTCCAGGCAGGAACTGGAAGCAAACGCTTCAACAAAACCGACTTCCATAGCACTGCAGCACAAACCCAGCATGCTCCTATTGCCGCGTGGGTAGCTACTTTTCCCAGATCAGATCCCCAGGTGCCTCATCTCCCTCTCCCAGTGAATATCCCATTTATTTTATTAATCTTTTTAATCTCTTTCCTATCCCCTGCCCACTGTCCGCATGGCCCATCTTATCAATCTCCAGAATGTTGGTAGGCTTGCAAGCAAGGCCCTTCCCATCCATGACCTCATTTTGGATGACTCTGTTGACATCCTGAGTCTGACATAATCCTGAGTCATGTGCAGTAACTCTTTCCCACTACTACACCCAGCTATATAATTCCACAGCATTCCCTATGTAAGGTGCCCGAGAAATAGTGGATGCAGTGGTGGTCGTTTTCCAACAGTCTATCGACTCTGGATCAGTTCCTATGGACTGGAGGGTAGCTTATATAGCACCACTTTTTAAAAAAGGAGGGAGAGAGAAAACGGGTAATTATAGACCGGTTAGCCTGACATCGGTCATAGGGAAAATGTTGGAATCAATTATTAAAGATGAAATAGCAGTGCATTTGGAAAGCAGTGGCAGGATCGGTCCAAGTCAGCATGGATTTATGAAAAGGAAATCGTGCTTGACAAATCTTTTAGAATTTTTCGAGGATGTAACTAGTAGAGTGAACAAGGGAGAACCAGTGGATGTGGTGTAGTTGGACTTTCAAAAAGCTTTGACAAGGTCCCACACAAGGGATTGTTGTGCAATATTAAAGCACATGGTATTGGAGGTAATGTACTGACGTGGATAGAGAACTAGTTGGCAGACAGGAAGCAGAGAGTTGGGATAAATGGGTCCTTTTCAGAATGGCAGGCAATGGCTAGTGGGGTGCCGCAGGGCTCAGTGCTGGGACCCCAGCTGTTTACAATATACATCAATGATTTAGATGAAGGAATTAAGTGTAATATCTCCAAGTTTGCAGACGACACGAAGCTGGGTGGCGGTGTGAGCTGTGAGGAGGAAGCTAAGAGGCTGCAGGGTGACTTGGACAGGTTAGGTGAGTGGGCAAATGCATGGCAGATGCAGTATAATGTGGATAAATGTGAGGTTATCTACTTTGGTGGCAAAAACATGAAGGCAGATTATTATCTGAATGGCGGCAGATTGGGAAAAGTGGAAGTGCAATGAGACCTGGGTGTCATGGTACATCAGTCATTGAAAGTTGGCATGCAGGTACAGCAGGCGGTGAAGAAGGCAAGTGGCATGTTGGCCTTCATAGCTAGGGGATTTGAGTCTAGAAGCAGGGAAGTCCTACTGCAGTTGTACAAGGCCTTGGTGAGGCCTCACCTGGAATATTGTGTTCAATCTTGGTCTCCTAATCTGAGGAAGGACGTTCTTGCTATTGAAGGAGTGCAGAGAAGGTTCAGCAGACTGATTCCCGGGATGGCAGGACTGACATATGAGGAGAGACTGGATCGACTGGGCCTGTATTCACTGGAGTTTAGAAGGATGAGAGGGGATCTCATAGAAACATATAAAATCTGACGGGACTGGACAGGTTGGATGCAGGAAGAATGTTCCCGATGTTGGGGAAGTCCAGAACCAGGGGTCACATTCTAAGGATTAGGGGTAAGCCATTTAGGAACGAGATGAGGAGAAACTTCTTCACTCAGAGAATTGTGAACCTGTGGAATTCTCTACCGCAGAGAGTTGTTGATGCCAGTTTGTTGGATATATTCAAGAGGGAGTTAGATATGGCCCTTATGGCTAAAGGGATCAAGGGGTATGGAGAAAAAGCAGGAAAGAGATACTGAGATGAATGATCAGCCATGATCTTATTGAATGGTGGTGCAGGCTCGAAGGGCCGAATGGCCTACTCCTGCACCTATTTTCTATGTTTCTATAATGGCACAGTTCCATTACCAGATCATTTCTTGGTCTCGTTAATCCTTTGATATCATTCCTGGTCCACCCTTTCTACCTCTCCTATAAAATATTTCTGTGCACTAACCTCCAAAGCCCCATGGTTATTTTCTCACTGTGTTCTCCTCCTTTCCACCAAGCATGATTCATCCTCACTATTTCAACTTTCAGCTAAATTCCCTTCAGCTCCTCTCCTCTGACATCTCTGCTGGTCTCTCCTCACTCAACCTCGCCCTGCATATTAATTCCCCTGCCACAGCCACTCTCTCTCCAATCTTGCCACCTGCAAAGTAATTGTTGATATTTTCCTCATTCTCTTGCTATCTAAATCTCCTTCCCCCCCACCGGTCCCATTACTTTCACTCTCTGGGAGGAAAAAGCAACTTCCTCCTGCAGTTAATGTCTCTCTTGAATGCAATCACATACATTGCTGACTTATTAACCTCTCCTTGTCAAACCAGTTTAATGACTGCAGCTCCCTCTAAACTGACATCATCAAAATATGTTTTAAAAATGCAATAATTTAAGGCTGTGTTATGTTTGAATGTTTCTTGCACGGTGAGTATGAACTATATTTGACTCAGTTGAAAATTTAACATTCTAACCATGTTTTTTTGACACTTTTTTGAAAAAATAACCTTCACAAGATCATTGATCGTGTAGATAATTCAGTCAGGTAAAGAAATTCCTGAGCACTCTGTCATTAAAGCAGGTTATGGAAATCGATAATTTGTGCACTAGCAGTAAAACAAATCCTGTGACAAAAATTATTTTGTATGGATTGCATTGTGTGTTAAATGGTTAACAAAAGTTTTTACATGAGAAATGCAGTCTCCTTTATTGGAACTTGTGGTTATCTGGTCAGCCTGGCATGCACTGTTACATATATGAATGAAGAATGGTATTGCAAGAAGTACTTTCAAACTTTCCTCCTCCTATAGTATCTAGAAGTTCTTTTACAAGTTAAAAGAAATGCAGGTTTGCAGCCCTGTGATGAGACAAAGCCTTGGGAAACCTGGCATGTTTTGGCAGATGTAAATGTCCATTCAGCTGCCATCAGTAATGAGTTGAGTCAGTCCATAATTGTATTACAAAAATGACTATCAGTGACCCTTTCACTCAGTGACGATCAGAGCGGCCATGATGGGCCGAGCAGATTTTGTACCCACCCACCTTCCAAAACAGTCAATTTTGTGGATCTTCTGCTGTCCATTCCATTTGCCTAATTGCAGCAGGCTTCCTGTGGTATCCCCGACCATGTGGAGCTGCTCGTCTTAGACTGGAGGCCAAAGACCGCTCTAAGTAGAGGAAGAGCATCCGGGAGGGCGCTGAGCACCTCGAGTCTCGTCACCGAGCGCACGCAGAAAACAACGCAGGCAGCGGAAGGAACGTGCGGCAAACCAGACTTCCCACCCACCCTTTCCTTCAACCACTGTCTGTCCCACCTGTGACAGAGACTGTAATTCCGGTATGGGTCTGTTCACTTTGAGTGGAAGCAAGTCTTCTATTTCGAGGGACTGCCTATGATGATGATGAGACTGGAGGGGCCTGGAAAAGAGGAAATGTCCATAGCTGACCTTCGGTGCCTGCCACAGTATAGCATGGCTTGCAGCCTCAGAAATAAGAAGGAGGCAGGGAGGAATTGAATTTCACGGGTCCAATCAGTCTGCCCATGATTGAATGAAATAAAACTTCCATAACGATATTGAAAATTTAAATGGGTCATTAAAAAATACAGCACAACCTAGCAGAAACTTCAGCCCTATGTTCTAAAATAGTGTACAGTAAGGAGGACATGGATTAAGTATAATGTTTCAAAATGTAAAGACAGAATGAATAACCATTAATCTAAAACTTGTTTGTTTACAAAGAATGCCTCATGGAATTGGAACCAGTCGTTCGAGCATTTAATGAACTGACTCTACTTGAAGATATTTTGTATCTTAAAAGAGCAAAAGTAAGTGTATTTGAATTTGTTTTCTTTGGCTGAAAAAAGTGGTTTGGACTTTTACCCTAATTGCCAGGAATAGTAAATACAAATTAGTTTTTATATTGATCATTATATCCAACTGGCTGAATTTTCAGCTTTGATGATTTCAGGGCGGTAAAGTTTGCGCCCAGGAACAGTTTGCGCCTCAATCATCAAAATTGGGCAGTTGGGCCCGGAGTCTGGGGTACAGCACTAAGGAAGGCGTTGTATACTTCTTTTAGGGCGCTGGCATGGGAAAATCCCAAGCTAAAGAGTTGGCCCAGGAGCGCTTCGAGAGAGGCCTGGGGAGAAAAAAAAACCTGACAAAAACATTCCCAATGCATAGCCCATGTCACCACAGCATAAATCGCAAAAACAATCACACTTACCTTAGGATGGCATTACTTACCTCTCTGCAGTCAGAAAAGGTTGGACTGCCCGTATTTACAGGCGGTCACAGCAGGGCGTGCTGCAGGGCACAAGAGTTGGGTGGGACTCAAAAAAGCGCGCTGTATCGCAACCAGGTGCGTTGCACACCAGCGCAGCTCTTCCGGGTGGTGCTGCTCCGCGTCGCCGCAAGACCGGCCCCGAAAACCCCCGCGGGGTGCTGAAGACCTCACCGCCACCATTGCCGCCGCTCCGGGATGAAAAAAAAGTGCAAAAGATCGGAAAATCCACCCCAATATGTATTAATTACTATAATCACAGGGTCAGTGGCTTGTTTTGTTTGGCTCAATGCATTGCAGTACCACAGCAAGTGATGCACATATAACCTCCTGGTTGATGGAGAGTTGACAAATTCAGGCCTATTGTGAGATATGGGGAAGAAGAGAGAATTGGAAGGACAGTCATCTCTTTTGCACCTCTAAGCAACCAACTCAAACCAGCATTGGAAGCAACTTGCTTGCCTGTGGAGCTTGGGAAACAAAGAAAACCAGAGCGATTTGAACAAAGCCAATAGAATGTTGAACTAAATCGGCAAAACAACAGTGTAGCATTCAGATGAAGTTATATTCAAATAGTATAGTGCTCTAGCCAGACCACACTTTGACTACTGTATTTAGTTCACATCACATGAGATGCATGTACTGGAGGCAGTGCAGAGAATAGTTACAAGGTTGATACTGACTATTAGAGTTCTGAGGTATGAGGAAAGATTAGAAAAGTTTGGGCTTTTTACCCTTGATGGGAGGTGTCTAATTTTGTAGAGGAGTATAAGATAATGGTGCAGGAAAGGTAAATCCGAAAAATCACTTTAAACTAAATTGTAAGAGTAGAACGAGAGGAAACAGATTTAAAATTATAAAAGCCAAATTTAGAACCGATATTGGGAAGTTCACCTTCATACGAAGGGTGATCGATACTGGAATAGACTTCCAGATAGAAAAATGGAGGCAAATACCTTTGGAATCATTTAAGAAACAATTAACTGCAGCAGCTGGAAACTTTTGGATATTGCTGCATGGATGAACTAAGATGGGCGGCACTGCTTTACTCATTTGTAATTATCTTGTGACCTTGTGTAATATTGTGAACTTCTCATGAAAAACAGTTGTATTTTCTGTTGCACTTTGCAGTAAAGTAGGTTAAGAGCTAACAGCAAGGTGCATGCCTGTTCCCTTGAATGAATAATGGTCACAGCATTGATGGAACAATATAATGTAATCCAAATACAAACTAAAATGTATAACTTTACTGCCATATGGGTGGGGGGAGCAGAACTCCCATGTTGATGCCAACCTGAATCACTGACCTACTATCATTGTGGTAAAACTGCTTTTTTAGCAGCCTGGCAAAATCTAAATGACTTTTCATTGTTATTGAGCTTATATTTTGTTGTTTTCAAATCTTAATTTTTATTATTATTATAGGGGGATTGTGACTCGGGTCATTTCTCATCATATGAAAAACTCAATGGAGACTTAAAGTCACTTAATACACCAGTACAGGTAATAAATATGTACTTTATCCCAAGATATAGTAAACCTGAAGATTTTTTTTGTTTAAAGCACTTTACCAGCTTGCACATTAAAACTTAGTCAAGAATCATTCTACAATGGCCTTGCATTCAACTATTTACTCCAAACAATCCTCCATGTTTAATTTATCCTTGACATCAAATTCAGGTCACTGCAATGTATTTGCTTCAGAATTCATAGCAACACATTGGTATTAATAACTAGTTGGTTTATTAGCAAAGGTTTAACAATGACACTACACATTACCAGTTCATCCACCAGGCTGTCAACCACCTGCCTCATCGTCGATCCCCTGAACCCAACTGGCTGGGGTTTTATTGAGTCTTGTGAACATCACGTGACTGGCTAAGCTACTCCCAACTCAACAGCTCTACAACTATTTCAAGTGCCCCCTGATTAAAGGGGGGCACTAAAACCGACAAACTTAAACAAATTAAACTTTACACGTTAAGGATCAAATTAAAATTTGGTGGCACTCCAGTCCCTCCAGAATCCACCTCTCGTGGAAGGCTGCGAGCATACCGGTGGACACTGCATGCTCCCATCTCCAGGAACACCCTGACTCAGACGTAACCGCGGAAGAAAGGCAGGCAGTCGGGCTGAAGGACCCCCTCGACCTGCCCGCTCCCCTCCGCATAGGGTGCCCAAAGATCAGCAATGTGGGACTGAAGTGCAACCAGAATTTGAGGAGCAGCCCCTTCAGATATTGGAAGAGGGGCTGCAACCTCGCGCACACAACATATACATAGAACACGGACTCCTCTACACCGCAGAATTTGCAGGCGGCTTGGGAGCCCGTGAACCGACTTAAAAACTTATTGCACGGACCCTCTAAGCCAAGTCCCCAATAAAGGACTCCCGTGTAGAGAACACTCCATCGGGGACCCCCGCCTCCTCCGGATGGCAAGATGGTGCGCCATGGCGTGTCCGGACGGCAGACCAGCATGGCAATGTGGAGAGTGTGCTAGAGCAGCCCGTACAGGAATCCCCTCCACGCTGAACTGAAAGGCACAGAGGGGATTTCCCAGAGGAGGCTCAGGTTGTGAGGTGCCGGCTCACCGATGAGTAATTCCATCCGAACGGGGGTCAATTCGGACGAGATCTGCTCATGTGCCAGAGCCTCCTCGACATACCTAACAGAGTCAGGGCCCAGTGCTGTTTTTAGCGACTCGATGGCATTGGCTGCACACCGGACGTCGGCCCAGGATAGGCGCGTGCCAGCTCCTCAGGTCAACAGCTCTACAATTATTTTAGTTGAGAAACAGAAAATCAAGTGCCCCCTGATTAAAGGGGGGGGAGACACACCAAACATTTCCAAACAAGTGCCCCTTTGTTTTTTTTTTTGTTTTTTTTTTGTGGGCACTGAAACACAAATTATACAAGTGCCCCCTGGCTAAAAGCGGGAGGTGGGGGGCACTAAAACCAGCAATTAAACAAATTAAACTTTAAACATATAAAATAAAATTAAAATTTAGTTGCCGGGGGTGATGATGCACTCCAGTCCCTCCGGTGCCCACCTCTCGCGGAAGGCCGCGAGCGTACCGGTGGACACCGCGTGCTCCCATATCCAGGGACACCCTGGATCGGATGTAAGCGCGGAAGAGAGGCAGGCAGTCGGGCTGAACGACTGCCCACTGCCTGGACCGTCTGATGGCCCCCTTGGCCGTGTCCAGGAGCAGTCCTACGAGGAGGCCCTCGGAACTGCCCGCTCCCCTCCGCACAGGATGCCCAAAGATCAGGAGTGTGGGACTGAAGTGCAGCCAGAATTTGAGGAGCAGCCCCTTTAAATAATGAAATAGGAGCTGCAACCTCGTACATTCCATAAAAAACATGGAACACGGACTCCTCCAGACCGCAGAAATTGCAGGCGGCCTGGGAGTCCATGAACCGACTTAAAAATTTATTGCACGGGACTGCTCTGTGCACCACCCTCCAGGCCAAGTCCCCGATAAACAGTGGGAGGACTCCCCTGTAGAGAGCACTCTATTGAGGATCCCTGCCTCCTCCAGATGGCAAGATGGTGCGCCATGGCGTGTCCGGATGGCAGACGAGGATGGCAAGGTTGAGAGTGTGCAAGAGCAGCCCGTACAGGAATCTCCTCCGCGCTGAACTGAAAGCCACAGACGGGATTTTCCGGAGGAGGCTCAAGTTGTAAGGTGTCAGCTCCCGAGGGAGGTTTCAGGCCTTGGCGCCGATGAGTAATTCCGTCCGAACGGGGGTCAGTTCGGACAGGATCTTCCCACGTGCCTGAGCCTCCTCGACATATCTAACAGAGTCAGGGCCCAGTGCTGTTTTTAGCGACTCGATGGCATTGGCCGCGCACCGGACCTCGGCCCAGGATAGGCGTTGTGCCAGCTCCTCAGGTCAACAGCTCTACAACTCTTTTAAAGGAGACAAAATAAACATTAGTTCAAGTGCCCCCCGATCTGGGGGACACTCCAGACACTTTTCAACTGCCCTTTTTTTTGTGTGTTTTAAAATTTCTGTGGGGGCATTAAAATCATAAATTTTACAAGTGCCCCCTATAAAAGGGGAGGGGGACACTAAAAACCTGGCAATTAAAACAAATTAAACTTTAAAACATATAAAATCAAATTAAAATTTGGTTACCGGGGGTGACGATGCACTCCAGTCCCTCCGGCACCCACCTCTCGCAGAAGGCCGCATGCTCCATCTCTAAGGACACACTGGCCCGGATGTAAGCACGGAAGAGAGGCAGGCAGTCGGGCTTGACTGCCCGCTGCCTGGACCGGCTGATGGCACCCTTGGCCGTGCCCAGGAGTAGTCCTACGAGGAGGCCCTCGGACCTACCCGCTCCCCTCCGCACAGGGTGCCCAAAGATCAGGAGTGTGGGACTGAAGTGCAGCCAGAAATTGAGGAGCAGCCCCTTTAAATAATGGAACAGGGGCTGCAACCTCGTGCATTCAATAAAAACATGGAACACGGACTCTTCCAGACCGCAGAAATTGCAGGCGGCCTGGGAGCCCATGAACCGGCTTAAAAATTTATTGCACGGGACTGCTCCATGCACCACCCTCCAGGCCAAGTCCCCGATAAATAGTGGGAGGACTCCCGCGTAGAGTGCACTCCATCGGGGACCCCAGCCATCTCCGGACGGCAAGATGGTGCGCCATGGCGTGTCCGGATGGCATACGAGGATGGCAAGGTTGAGAGTGTGCAGGAACAGCCCGTACAGGAAACCCCTCCGCGCGGAACTGAAAGGCACGGAGGGGATTTCCCTGAGGCGGCTCAAGTTGTGAGGCGCCGGCTCCCGAGGGAGGTTTCGGGGTTTGACACCGATGAGTAATTCCGTCTGAACGGGGGTCAGTTCGGACGGGATCTCCCCACGTGACTGAGCCTCTTTGACATACCTAACAGAGTCAGGGCCCAACGCTGTTTTTAGCGACTCGATGGCATTGGCCGCGTGCCGGACTTCGGCCCAGGATAGGCGCCGTGCCAACTCCTCAGGTCAACAGCTCTACAAACCTGTGAGCGTACTCACAGGTGCATACATTACATTCACTGTAAAGTTTTGTGCTGGGGTATTTTTTTAAGGCTGTTCCATTCCTTGAGTATGTTCCAGGAACAGCATTATAATTAATGGCATTTCATACCTTCCCACAACTAGATTAGAAATCTGCCAATGCACATTATAGAGGCATGTGAAAATAATAGCTGAATATCCACCCAAATTCCTAATCTGTGCTCTTGGCACAAACAGCTCTGCATTGGGATTGCAAATTTGCAACATTTACTCTAATATCTGCAGATGATAGATTAAGAAATCAGAGTGGAATGTTGGAACAAGGTAAAAAAGTGTTCATCAGAGACAGAAAAATGCATTAGAATGACAAAAGTTCAAAAACAAGTGAAGTGGAATGTGAATGGGAAAAACTGGTAGGAAAATGAAGGAGACAGCAGGGGTAATTTTCAACTTTGCTACCCGGGCAGTAACCTGGCAGAGCGGGTCGCTGCTTTTTATGGAACCTGATTTCAATTAAACAAAAATCGGGTGGGTTATGTAATGGCAGTGAAGTTGAAAATTACTAAAGCCATTGTTCAGACCGGAGGGTTGCAAGGTGCCCAGAGATACTATTCTTGATTTACATTCAGTTTATTTGTAGGCGGCCTAGGACAGAAAAATCAGAGTAACAGTGAAAGGGAAAATTGAAGTGATAAGCCACATGGAGGCCAGGATCATACTTACTGACATAATTACAGATATTAAGCAAAGCGGTTTTCCAATTTAGAGGAGACCACACCAGAAGCAGCCAATACAGTATGTTGAATTGGAGGAAGTACATTTAAGTTGCTGTCTCACAGCGAAGGGTGTAATTGTGTATCTGTAAAGCATGCACTCCCATGTTCCGTCACCAGGGAGCGCATCCCCTGAAGTCCCAAGGGATCCCAGCATCCCTTGGGAGCACTGAATATTAGCCGGCCCCTAAGGCCTGTTTCTCACTCTGAAATATCTGAATAAAGACTGAGGTCACTGTTACTTTAACCTCCCTGTGTGCAGTCTCATCTGTGTTAGGAACACAATAACTGGCGACAAGTATACGAATCCAACGCAAAGATGCAGCAAACTGTGGGCATCCTGGAGAAGTTCTCGGAGGGTGGGGACTGGGAAGCCTCTGTCCAACGGCTAGACCAGTACTTTGTAGCCAACGAGCTGGACGGAGAAGGAAGCGCTGCAAAAAGGAGAGTGATCCTCCTCACGGTCTGCGGGGCACCGACCTACAGCCTTATGAAGAAGAATCTGGCTCCGGTGAAACCCACAGATAAGTCGTATGAGGAGCTGTGAACACTGGTTCGGGAGCATCTTAACCTGAGGGAGAGCGTGCTGATGGCGAGGTTTCGGTTCTACACGTGCCATTGATCTGAAGGTCAGGAAGTTGCGAGCTATGTCTCACAAAACTGAGAACGTACACCAAAGATCTCATCACTGTCCTGGGCAGCGCCATGGTCAAGGTCACCTACGAGGGCACGGTGCACGAACTGCCACTCTGGATTGTCCAGGGCGATGGCCCCACACTGCTTGGAAGGAGCTGGCTGGGCAAAATCCTCTGGACCTGGGATGACATCCTAGCGCTATCACATGTCGATGAGGCCTCATGTACCCAGGTTCTTAACAAATTTCCTTCCCTTTTTGAGCCAGGTATTGGAAATTTTTCCGGGGCGAAGATGCAGATCTACTTGGTCCCAGAGGCACGACCCATTCACCACAAGGCGCGAGCGTTACCTCACATGATGAGGGAGAGTGGAAATCGAGCTGGACCAGCTGCAATACGAGGGCATCATCTCGCCAGTGGAATTCAGCGAGTGGGCCAGCCCAATTGTTCCAGTACTCAAAAGTGATGTCACGGTCAGGATTTGCGCCGATTATAAAGTATCTATTAATCGTTTCTCGCTACAGGACCAATACCTGCTACCTAAGGCAGACGACCTATTTGCAATGCTGGCAGGAGGCAAGCCATTCACCAAGCTCGACCTGACTTCGGCCTACGTGATGCAGGAGCTGGAGGAGTCTTCGCAGGGCCTCACCTGCATCAACACGCACAAGGGACTGTTCATCTACAACAGATGCTTGTTTGGAATTCGGTCGGCTGCAGCGACCTTCCAGAGAAACATGGAGAGCCTACTCAAGTCAGTACCATGCACGGTGGTTTTTCAGGATGACATATTAGCCACGGGTCGGGACACCATCGAACACCTACAAAACCTGGAGGAGGTCCTCCAGCAACTGGATCGCGTAGTGCTGCGGCTGAAGAAGTCGAAATGCATCTTCATGGCAACAGAAGTGGAGTTTTTGGGGAGAAAGATCGTGGCGGACGGCACTCGGCCCACAGACGCCATGACAGAAGCTATCAGGAATGCACCCAGGCCACAGAACGTCACGGAGCTGCGATCATTCCTGGGACTTCTCAACTATTTTGGTAACTTCCTACCGGGGTTAAGCACCCTTTTAGAGCCCCTACATGTGTTATTGCGTAAAAGTGAGAACTGGGTATGGGGAAAAAAACTAAGTAATTGCTTTTGAGAAAGCCAGAAACATTTTATGCTCCAACAAGCTGCTTGTATTGCAAAACCCATGTAAAAGACTTGTGCTAGCATGTGATGCGTCTTCGTACAGAGTCGGGTATGTATTACAACAAGCTAATGTTGCGGGGAAGTTGCAACCTGTCGCCTATGCCTCCAGGAGCTTGTCTAAGGCCGAGAGGGCCAACAGCATGATTGAGAAAGAGGCATTAGTGTGTGTGTTCGGGGTAAAGAAAATGCATCAGTACCTGTTTGGCCTCAAATTTGAGCTGGAAACTGATCACAAGCCCCTCACATCCCCGTTCGCTGAAAACAAGGGGATAAATACTAATGCCTCAGCCCGCATATCAGTGTATAACTATACCATCCGCCACAGGCCAGACATCGAGAACTGTGCGGATGCTCTCAGTCGGCTACCATTGCCCACCACGAGGGTGGAAATGGTGCAGCCTGCAAACTTGTTAAATGTGGCGCAGCCCGCAGACTTGTTAATGGTCATGGAAGCGTTTGAAAATGATAAATCACCTGTCACGGCCTGCCAGATTAGGACTTGGACCAGCCAAGATCCTCTGCTGCCCCTAGTAAAAAACTGTGTACTGCATGGGAGCTGGGTCAGCATCCCCATTGAAATGCAAGAGCTAATCAAGCCATTCCAGCGGCGAAAGGACGAGCTGTCCATTCAGGCAGATTGCCTGTTGTGGGGTAACCGCGTAATGCTACCCAAAAAAGGCAGGGAGACGTTCATCTCGGATCTCCACAACACACACCCGGGTATAGTAATGATGAAAACGATAGCCAGATCCCACGTGTGGTGGCCCGGTATCGACTCTGACTTAGAATCCTGTGTACGGCAATGCAGCATGTGTGCTCAGTTGAGCAACGCGCCCAGAGAGGCACCACTAAGTTTGTGGTCCTGGCCCTCGAGAGCATGGTCGAGGATCCATGTCGACTATGCGGGCCCGTTCCTTGGTAAAATGTTCCTGGTGGTGGTAGATGCTTTTTCCAAATGGATTGAATGTGAAATAATGTCGGGAAGCACCGCCACCGCCACCATTGAAAGCCTGAAGGCCATGTTTGCCACCCACAGCCTGCCTGGCATATTGGTCAGTGACAACGGGCCATGTTTCACCAGTGCCGAATTTAAAGAATTCATGACCCGCAATGGGATCAAACATGTCACCTCGGCCCCGTTTAAACCAGCCTCCAATAGGCAGGCAGAGCGGGCAGTATAAACAATCAAACAGAGCCTTAAACGAGGCACAGAAGGCCCACTCCAAACCCGCCTGTCCCGAGTACTGCTCATTTACTGCACGAGACCCCACTCGCTCACAGGGGTGCCCCCGGCTGAGCTACTCATGAAAAGGACACTTAAAACCAGACTCTCGCTGGTTCAGCCCAACCTGCATGATCAGGTAGAGAGCAGGCGGCAGCAACAAAATGTAAACGATGGTCGCGCCACTGTGTCACGGGAAATTGATCTGAATGACCGTATATGTGCTAAACTATGGACATGGTCCCAAGTGGATCGCGGGCACGGTGATAGCTAAAGAAGGGAATAGGGTGTTTGTAGTCAAACTAGACAATAGACAAATTTGCAGAAAGCACCTGGACCAAACGAGGCTGCGGTTCACAGACTGCCCTGAACAACCCACAGCAGACACCACCTTTTTCGAGCCCACAACACACACCCAAAGGATCAACGACACCACCCTGGACCAGGAAATCGAACCCATCACGCCCAACAGCCCAGCAAGGCCAGGCTCACCCAGCAGCCCTGTAGGGCCAACAACACACCAGCCCAGTGAGGGCACAGCCAACACACCAGAATAGACATTTGTACCGAGGCGGTCACCAGGGAAAGAAAGGCTCTCGACCACCTCACCTTGTAAATAGTTTTCACTTTGACTTTGGGCTGGGGGAGTGATGTTGTGTATCTGTAAAGCATGCACTCCCATGTTCCGCCACCAGGGAGTGCATCCCCTGAAGTCCCAAGTTCCAGGAATGGAAGGAAAGATGTCGTTGGTAGTGAAATTATGTTGTCGATAATTATAGGATTACATAGCATATACAACACAGAAACAGACTATTCGGCCCAACCAGTCCATGCCGGCGTTTATGCTCCACTCGAGCCTCCTCCTGTCGTTCCTCAACTAAATCCATCAGTATAACCCTCTATTCCTTTCTCCCTCATTTGTTTGTCTAGCCTCCCCTTCAATGCATCTATACTATTCACTTCAGGAATCATTAGGGATGCAATATATTAATGCTTGGATAAGGAGAGGAATATTCGGGACACCCAACAAGGCTTTCTAAAAAGGAGGTCATGTCTTACAAATCTAACTCTATTTTTTGAAGCCATTATAAGGTTGATGGATGATGGAAGTCCAGTAGAAATTGTCTATTTCGATTTCCAAAAAGCTTTTGATAAGTTACCACACGAGGCTTCTCTAAGATCGAAGCCTTTGGTATTCGTGGTAATACATTGAGCTGGATTGAGAACTTGCTGACAGGATGTAGGCAAAAAATAGTTATAGATAGATTTGGATCTGTTTGAGGACAGGTCACCAGTTGTGTCTCACAGTACCGTTGCTCTTTACTATTTTTATTAATGATCTGGATGTAGGTGTTGGGGCAAAATCTGAAAATTTGCGGATAATACCAAGATCTGTGCAAGTGTTAGAACTGTAGAAGATGCTCGTCTGCTTCAGGTGGATCTTAATGTGTTGGGAGATTGGACTCATGACTGGCAAATGATGCATAACTTGGATAAGTGCAGTGTTCTGCATGAGGGCAGGGAAAATGCTCAATGTTCACACACCCTTCAGGGAAAAGAAGGCGGAAATGGAACGAGATTTGCGTTCCTAGTGCATTCATATTTAAAGTTACATAAGCAATGCCATGAAGCGATCGCTAAAGCAAATAGGGTGTTGGAGTGTATCCATAGGACAATTGAGTACAAGATGAAGCATATTATTTTGCCCTTGTGCAAGACCTTAGTCAGGCCGCACTTGGAATACTATGTTCAGTTTTGGTCTCCTCACATGGTGGATGATATTGAGGCTTTGGAAAAGGTACAGAAGAGGGACACTAGACTAATACCCAATTTAAAGTATCCTTATTATCAAGGTAGGCTAAAAGAGTTGGGACTCTATACTTTAGGGAAGCAGAGATTTAGAGGTGATTTGATTGAGGTTTATAAGATAATGAAAGAAATAGTTTGTGTTCCAGTTGACAGCTTGTTCCAATTAAATAGATTAGGGAGGACCAGGGGTCACAAATTTAAGTTATATAAGGCCAGATCTAGGTTAGATATCAGGAGGTGGTTCATTTCCAGAGAATAGTGGACCTCTGGAACAGGCTGCTGCCTTGTGCGGTGGATGCTGATTCACTGAATTCGTGAGAACTGGACCTGTTTCTGGCTGGGGCGGAGATCATCTCTTCCAGAAAGTAGGTACTGCAGGAAATTCAGGGCCAGGATGATCTGTACTAGTTTCAACTGCCTAGATAGGTCGGACAGGAATTTCCCAGATTTTTTTCCCCAAAATTGGCCTGTTTTTTTTTCATTTTTTTTTGCCTCTCCCAGGAGATACATAAGCTATCACTATAGTGATACACAAGGTATCACAATTATGAAGGACAGGCTCAATGGACCATTGTTCTGTCTGTCATTGTCTGTATGTTCATGTGTTCGTAGACCATGAAAAGCTGTTTGGAAATGTGATGTGCACTAGATAAATGAAATATTGAAAGTGCAATAGCTATGGCATAGGACTATTAATAAAAAATGCCTTTGTGTAGGAAAAATACAGATTCGATTTTACCATGTTTGGCCCTCCTATCTTATCTGTGCAGCTGTAGGGAGTTTCTGAGTGAAGATGTTATGCTTATTGCAGGAGTGAGGGAAAACTGGATGTAGAATTATCCCTAGGTTATCCTAGCTAGTTAAGAATGCTGTTACTACAGGCCAGTATTTAGTCAGTGCCTGCTCTCAAATGCAGTTGGTGCACAACCAGGGAAGCAAACTAGTATTTGCCTAAAAGGGTGCAATATCCTCAGTAATTTCATTGAAATGGAAGCAGTTTTTGGTTTTATAGTGTCAAGTGTTCTGCCCAAGCAGTAGTGCATTTCAAATGGATTTATTGACCTTCAGTCTCTTGTGTTCACTGCACTTCTCGTTTGTTTTGTGAGAAACCTTTTTAAACATTATGACTTCTTTAAATTACAAAGCTGCTTCAAAAAAGAAACATTTCTGTAGTATCATTGGGCCCAAGTTTCGGGCCGCGCCTAGAACGGCGCAGCCCCGACCTGGACGCCCGTTTTTCGCGCCACAAAGTGCGCCTAAAAAATACTTACCTATTCTCCGGCTCCCTGCAGGTCCTCTGGAGCTGGGCTCAGCGCAGCATGAGCTGTGGGGGGCGGAGCCAGGTCCCTGCGCTGAAAACAGTGCCGGGACCTCTGCACAGGCGCGCTACAGTGGGCACGCAAGTGCAGTAGCCCCAGGCGTCCAAAACTGTCTGAGAGGGGCCCGAAGCACGCAGCCCCGAGCCCTGGCCAAATGGCCTCACTGGGGCTGCGTGGATAAGGCTGCCTCCCACGCCCAGCTCCTGTTTCCTCCCGACCGGACCCGACTCGACTCCCGCTCCCTCTTTCTCCCCCCCCCCCGGACCCGACCCGACCTTCCGCCCCCCCCGCCCCCGACTCGACCCGCGCTTTCCGCGCTCCCGACCCGACGCCACCTACCTGTAAATCCAATGCTGGGGATGGGCCCCGCCCGAAGTCTTGGGCCCGGCCCGTTCAGCCTCCCTCTCCTTTCTCCCTTCTCTCCCTCCCGTCCCTCCCTTCTCTCCCTCCCCTCTCCCCTCCCCTCCCTTCTCTCCCTCCCTCCCTTCTCCCTCCACCCACCTCCCCCTCCCCTCGCTGTCAGAAACACAGACACTGACAGACAGAGAGTGAGAGACACACACACAGACAGAGAGATAGACACTGACAGAGACACACTGGGGGGGCCGTCCCAGCACGCTGTTGGAAGGCTCCCGGTGCTGCAGTCGGTAAGTAGGAAATGTTTTATTTATTGATTTTTTTTTTTTTGGATTGATTTATTGGTTGATTTATTGATGTATTTATCATTTATTATTGATGATGGCTCTTTATTTGTAAAACTGAAGTGTTTAATGTTTGTAAACTTCCCTTTTAAACCCCCCCCACCCCCCATTCCCTATGCCTGATTTGTAACCTATGCCTGATTTTCTAAGTTTTTCTGAGCGTACAAAAATCTACACTTACTCCATTCTAAGTTAGTTTGGAATATGTTTTCACTGCCTAAACTTTCAAAACGGGCAGAAGTGGCAAGACATGCCCCCTTTTGGAAAAAAAATCTGTTCCAAACTGAAACTGTTCTAACTGACTAGAACTGGAGCAAACTAAATGCCGAGAATTGCAATTTCTAAGATACTCCATTCTAAACCAGTTGCTCCAAAAAAAAACAGGAGCAACTCAGGCCGAAACTTGGCCCCTTTGTCTCCCTGTGGAATGCACCTTGTGTATTATATGGGGTGGATTCTACAGCATTGAGCAACAGAGAAACGGCCACAAATGTGTATTCTTGGCTGCCAAATGACGACTTGGCCTTCCAAAGGTCAGATAAAAAGGTAGTAGTAGCTACCAGAGACATTAGCACTGTCATGTAAAATGACCTTAATTGGTAGATACTGTTTGTAAATTTCAAACATTTCAATCTCCTAATTTTAAAATAATTTGATATCTGTATCAATTGCTGTTTTTTTTTCTCTCTTTCATTTCCTGCTTAATTTCATTCTGTTGTGCTACAGGCAATGAATCTAGGTCCACGTACCTTAACCTCACATCAAGAAAATGTCTCCTTTCAGCAGTCAACAGTAGTGCCCCAACAGCTGTCATCAACAGCTCCCTCGCTATCTCCATACAACATTATGCCTACAGTATCGGAAAAGAATGCTGATGTTTGCAAGGATATCAGTAAGTGAGAGAAATTTATTGATGTTATGTGGCTGGTATTAAACTCGGTAAGTGAAACAAACAGAGGTGGGACAGCATGAGGTGCCTGTAAGAGAAATGATAAACAAGGAAGAAGCCGTAAGTGGATTACATTAAGAAATGGTAAGAGAGATGGGAAGATCAGTAAAGTGATGCAGGGAACCGAGAACAGGTTCCACATACTGAATTAAGTTGGTGGTGGTAGTGAAGGGGGTGAAGTTAATGAGGAGATCATCATAGAATCACAGAATGGTTACAGCACGGAAGGAGGCCATTCGACCGGTTGAGCCCGTGCCGACTCTCAGCCAGTCCCACTCCCCTGCCCTTTTCCCCATAGTGCTGCAATTTCTTTTCCTTCAGATACTTAGCCAACTCCCTTTTGAAAGATAAAATTGAGTCTGCCTCCACCACCCTTTCAGTGCATTCCAGATCTTAACCACGCGCTATGTAAAAATGTTTTTTCTTCCATTGCCTTTGGTTCTTTTGCCAATCACCTTAAATCTGTGTCCTCTGGTTCTTGACCCCTCTGCCAATGGGAACAGTTTCTCTCCATCTACTCTGTCCAGACCCCTCATGATTTTGAACACCTCATTCAAATCTCCTCTCCATCTTCTCTGCACCAAGGAGAACAACCCCAGCTTCTCCATTCCTGGAAACATTTTCGTAAATCTTTTCTACTCCTTCTCTAAGGCCTTCATATCCTTCCTAACTTGTGGTGCCCAGAATTGGACACAGTACTCCAGTTGGGGCTAAACCAGTGTTTTATACAGCTTCATCATAATTTCCACACTTTTGTAATCTATACCTCTATTTATGAAGCCCAGGATCTAGTAAGCCTTTTTAACTGCTTTCTCAACCTGCCCTGCCACCTTCAACGATTTATGCACATGTACCCCTAGGTCTCTAGGTCTCTCTTTCATGTCCCTCCTCCCCTTTAGGATTGTACCATTTAGGTTATATGTCCTCTCCTCATTTTTTTCCACCAAAATGCATCACTTCACACTTTTCTGCGTTAAATTTCATCTGCCACATGTTCGTCCATTTCATCAGCCTGTCTATGTCTTCCTGAAGTCTATCACTCTCCTCCTCACTGTTCACTATACTTCCAAGTTTTGTGTCATCTGCAAATTTTGAAATTGTGCCCTATACACCCATGACAGTCATTAATATATATCAAGAAAAGCAGTGATCCTAGAACCGACCACTGGAGAACACCACTGTATTAACCTCCTCCAGTCCGAAAAACAACCGTTCCCACTATTCTTTGTTTCCTGCCACTTAGCCAATTTGGTATCCAGGTTGCCACTGTCCCTTTTATTCCATGGGCTTCAATTTTGCTGGCAAGCCCATTATGTGGCACTTTGTCGAACACCTTTTAGAAATCCATCTACACTATGTCAACCTCATTATCCTCATCAACCCTCTCTGTTACCTCATCAAAAAACTTAATCAGCTGGTTAAACACGATTTGCCTTTAACAAATCCGTGCTGGCTTTCCTTAATGAATCTACCCCTCTCCAAGTGCCAATTTTGTCCTTGATTACTGTTTCAAAAAGCTTCCCCGCTACTTAGGTTAAACTGACTGGCCTATAGTTGCTGGGTTTTTCTTTAACCCTTTTTTGAACACTGGTTTAACATTTGCCATTCTCCAGTCCTCTGGCAGTACCCCTGTATCTACGGATTGAAATATTATGGCCAGTATCTTCGCGATCTTTGCCCTCAGCATCCTAGGATGCATCCCATCTGCTCCTGGTGATTTATCTACTTTAAGTACAGCCAGTCTCTCTAATATCTCTATCAGTTTTTATCCGATCATGTGTCTCTACTACCTCCTCCTTCACTGTGTCTATAGCAGCATCCTCTTCCTTGGTGGAGACAAATGCAAAGTACTCATTTAGTAACAGTCATACCCTCTGCCTCCATTCATAGGTCTTTTTGATCCCTAATAGGCCCCATCCCTCCTCTAACTACCCTTTTACTATTTATATGCCTATCGAAGACTTTTGGGTTATATTTTATGTTGGCTTCCAATCTATTCTCATGCCCTTTCTTTGCCCGTCTTATTTACTTTTTCACTTCTCTTCTGACCTTTCTATATATAGTCTATGATGGTGAAGCTTGAAGGAAAAATGGAGAAAGAAGTAGAACAAGGGAGGAGGGATCCAGAATTTGTTTTGCTTCGTCAGTCTTTGGTAAAAAATCACGGCCTAGAAATTGCACGGTTTATCACCACCCTTTAACGCCATAATTGGGTGAAAATATGGTTGCCGCTGCCCTTTCGCCAACTGGCGGTAGGTCCCACAGCGGCCCATCATTTTGGGGTGGCTGGCAGTGCTGCCAGTTGAAGCGAACATGAAAATCATTGAAATTAAGCAGACCGTGACGTCAGTGAGTTTGCAACGCTCATTCCAAGCCCAATCTGCGAGTTTGAACTTCATCACTCCACTTACCAGCAGGCCTTAACTACGATGAGCTGAGCAAGTGTTGACAAGCAGGAAGAGGCTCCAACAGCGGGATTTAAAGGGATCATCAGCAATCACTTGCACTTGATGTGTTTCTGCAGTTTTACTGGCTCTGTGCTATTTTCTGCAACTCTAGCAGCTTTAAAAACTGCTTTAAAGGTTCTAAGGTGACAGGGAGTGTTGTTGCAAGTGCAGAATTCCTTCATTATTTCAAGGCGTCTGCTCACAACATTTGCTCACATTCATGGGGGCTGTACTGCCAGTACCCCTCGCACTCGAGTATGTTTGGGAGAGGAAGTGGAGGCAGTGAAGAAGAGGAGAAGATGCGCACAGAGGGAGGAGCAGGGCCAGGAGGGCTCTCAACAGGACACCTTACCCCCCTAGGGTCTTCCGAGAGCACTTCTCTTATCTCCACTTAAGCGAGGAGCATTATATAAGGAGACTCTGCTTCACCAAGAGGTGGTCACAGAACTCTGCTACCTCCTGCAAACAGATCTGCAGCCTCAGAACAGGGCAACCACGGCTCTCCCAGTGCCAGTCAAAGTGACCGTGGTCCACAATTTCTTCAGCAGCAGATTCTTTCAATCTGCAGCAGGAGACATAGCTAGCATCTCACAGTTTGCCATCTATCGCCGCATCGGGGAGGTCACAGAGGCTTTCTACATCAGGAGAAGGGATTACGTTTTCTTCTCTCTGAACAGAGAGAAGCAGGAAGAGTGCACATGTGGCTTTGCCAGGATAGCAGGATTCCCCACAGTGTTGGGCACCATCGACTGCACACACGAGGCTTTGCAGGCATCGTATACCAATCCTGAGATCTTCTGTAACCACAAAGGCTTAATGTGCAGTTGGGGTGCGACCATGCCCAGTGACTCCTGATGGATTACGTGCCCATCATTGGAGGGTAAATGCTTTTAATAAAAAGTACTTGCTACCTTTCTCATTCGTGCTTCGTGACATTTTTTCTCGATGTTTTGGAAGCAACCGCACTCATATAATGAGAGCCATGCTCCCACCAGGAACATCATCGAGCAGACCATCAGTTCTGCAACAGCTCTGCTGACTTGACCACTTGGGAGGAGCCCTCCAGTACAGGTGGGAGTCTCATTCTGTGCTATTATAGTGAGGAATTGGAGTCAAAGACTGGAGGGAAAAATGTAATGAAGCAATGGGCGGTCTTGAAAGAGGAGATGGTTCGGTACAATCTCGGTAGATTATTACAAAGGGGAAAAGGAGGACAACCGAAGCTGGAGCTCCCAGAATGACAAAGTACTTGGAGAGTAGGATGAAGCAGAAAAAGGGAGCGTATGATAGATTTCAGCTTGATAAAACAATGTACTTTTTATAGTCAACCTGATTGTGAAAAAGGAAATAAAGGGGCAAAGAGATAGTACAAGAATAGTTTGGCGGTTATAAGGTCTTTGAAAGTCATATTAACAGTAAAAGGGTTGTCAGCGGAGCGGTGGGACCGATTAGGGGCAAAAATGGAGAATTACTGGTGGAGGCAGAAGGCATGGCTGAGGTACTTTGCATTGGTGTTTACCAAGGAAGAGGACTTTTCCAAAGCTATGGTAAATGAGGAGGTTTCTGGGATACTTGATGAGATAAAAATAGATCAAGAGGAGGTACTAGACAGGCTGGCGGTAATTAAAGTGGATAAGTCAGTCGGGGTGCATCTTAGGCTGCTGAGGGAAGTAAGGGTAGAAATTGTGGAGGGACTGGCCACAATCTTCCAATCTTCCTTGGATACAGGGGTGGTGCCAAAGGATTGGACGATTGCAAATGTTATACCTTTGTTCAAAAAGGGGAGAAAGATAAACCTGGCAATTTCAGGCCAGTCAGTTTAACATCGGTGGTGGGGAAGCTTTTAGAAACAATAATCCAGGAGAACATTAACAGCCAATAGGACAAGCATGATATAACGTTACAATAAAGGAGAGCCAGCATGGATTTGTTAAGGGCAAATCATGTTTGACTAAATTGATTTGAATTTTCTGATGAGGTAACGGAGAGGGTGGTTGAGGGCAGTGCAATGGATGTTGTGTATATGGACTTTTAAAAGACATTTGATAAAGTGCCACATCCTAGCAAAATTGAAGCCCATGGGATAAGAGATACAAAATTGTCTACAGGATAGAAAACAGAGTTGTGGTGAATGGTTGGTTGTTTTTTGGATTGTAGGGAGGTATAGAGTGACGTTCCAAAGTTCAGTACAAGGACCACTACAGTTTTTCATATACATTAATGACTTGAATTTGGAGGTACTGGGCACAATTTCGAAATTTGCAGGTGACACAAAACTTGGAAGTGTAGTAAACAGTGAAAAATATAGTAATAAACTTCAAGAAGACATAGACAGGCTTGTGGAATGGGTGGACACATAGCCGATGAAATTCAACGCAGAGAAGTGTGAGGTGATACATTTGGTAGAACAGTGAGGATAGACCATACACACTAAATGGTACAATTTTAAAGAGGGTGCAAGAGCAGAGAGACCTAGGGTGCACAAATCTTTGAAGGTGTAAGAACAGGTTGACAAAGCAGTTAATAAAGCATATGGGATCCGAGAAGCATACGGCTGGATTTTCGGCTTTGATGTTTTTGGTGCGATAATGGCGGTGGCACGGGAAAGTTAGTGCCCAGGAACAGTTTGCGCCTCAGTAAGTAAGTTTGGGCAGCTGGGCCCTGAGTCAGGGGGTGCAGCACTAAGCGAGACATTATGCACCTCTCTTAGGGCGTTAGGATGGGAAACTCCCGAGCTAAGAGGCAGCCCGGAGCGCTCCGAGAGACGCCTTGTGGGGTGGGGGGGGGGGGTTGGGGTGGGGTGTGGGGGTGTGGGGGGGGGTGGGGGGGTGTGGGAGAGAGAAACTAAAATAAATACCACAAAAACATTCCCAAAACATTGCCCATGCCATCACAACACAAATCACAAAAAAAAATTAAAAGAAAAAACAATCACACTTACCTTCGGAATCCATTACTTACCTCTTCGCTGTCGGGAGCGTTTGACCGCCTGATTTCCCAGGCGGTCAGCGTGAGGCGTGCTTAGCGGCGTATGGGTTGGGCTGAAGTTCAAACTCGTGCCGGTGTCACAACCAGGGGCATTGCAAACTGGCGCAATTCTTCTGAGCGGTGCTGCTCAGCGCCGCCAGTAAGCTGGACCCGAGGATCACTGCGGGGCACTGGAGACTGACCGCGGCCAAAACACCTCACCGCCGCCATTGCTGCTGCTCCAGGGTGAAAAACGGAGCAGCATAGAGTACAAAAGTCAGGAAGTTAAGTTAAACCTTTAAGTAAACCTATATAACCCCAGCTGGAATATTGTTTCTCAATCTGGGCACCATACTTTAGGAAGGACGTGAAGGCTTTGGAGAGGGTACAGAAGAGATTTACTAGACTGGTTCCAGGGATGAGGGAATACAGTTACATGGATCGATTAGAGAAGCTGGGGTTGTTCTCCTTGGAGCAGAGAAGGCTAAGAGGAGATTTGATAGAGATGTTTAAAATTATGAAGGATTTATTAAAGTAAACTGTTTGCAATGGCTGAAGGGTTGATAATGAGAGGTTTGGCAAAAAGACCAGAGGTGACATGAGGGGAAACCTTTTTACGCAATGAGTGGTTAGGATTTGGAATGCACTGCCTGATAGGGTGGTGGATACAGATTCAATAGTAGCCTTCAAAAGGGAATTTGATAAATACTTGAAGGAGAAAAAAATTGCAGAGATATGAGAAAGAGCAGGGAATTACTGGATTGCTCTTCGAAAGAGCCGGCACAGACTTGATGGGCCTAATGGCCTCCTTCTGTACTGTACTATTCTATGTGAACCTGTGCCCATAATGCTTACCTGCATCTTATGCTTGTTCCTGAATAGGTAACACAGATGAAAATGTACTGTCTAGTATGAAATATCAAGATGAAGAATTGTACACACCATCTTTAGTTACACCCAGTGAAGAAGACAATTTGCCTCAGACTGCTATATGTCAACCAGACAACAACTTTACACCTGGAAGGGGAGTACCTGAAAGTGAACCGGACTATGGACAGGGACTAATAACTTTCCAATCTTCCACAGGTGAGTACAGACATATTGTAATTCAGTCTATAGCGATCCAACTGTGCAACCATGATTAAAGACACTGATATTTTAATGTCTCAAAAAAAGCTGAATACAAAATATATTTGTCATCTGATGATATTCATAGGTCTAGATTCACACCAGCCCCATCAGACTTTGACAGCAAGAAACGCATGATTTTATTATAACTGTGTAAAAACAGGCTGTCAGGAAGGGCTGGGTGGAGTAGAGAAGTGAGGGAGACTCGCCTCCTTGGGATCTAACTTTTACTTTTTGCAGAGGAAGGGATGATAGTCTGGTCTGACTAATGACCTTAATAGGCTGATATGGTATGTCTGTAGTATTCTCTTTCCTTTGATCCAAGTCAAAATATACAGTGAATTGTTCATTTGCTGGGTTGCACGTTAGGTAAAATAAGAACATTAGAATTAGGAGCCAGGAGTAGGCCATTCGGCCCCTCGAGTTGCTCCGCCATTCAATAAGATCATGGCTGACCTTCTACCTCAATTACACTTTCTTGCACTGTCCCCATATCCCATGATCCCGTCAATATTTAAAAATCTATTGATCTCTGTCTTGAATATACTCAAAGACTGAGCCTCTACAGCCCTCTGGGGTAGAGAATTCCAAAGATTCTCTACCCCAGAGTGAAGAGATTTCTCCTCCTCATGTTCCTAAATGGCTGACCACTAATTCTGAGACTGTGACCCCTGGTTCTAGACTCCCCAGCCAGAGGAAACATCCTCCCTGCATCTTTCCTGTGTAGCCCTGTAAGAATTGTGTATATTTCAAGAGATCACCTCTCATTCATTTATATGCTGGAGAATAAAGGCCTAGTCTGCTCAATCTCTTCTCCTAAGACAATACCCTCATGCCAGGAATCAGTCTGGTGAATCTTCATTGCACTCCCTCTATGGGAAGTATATCCTTCCTTAGGTACACAATACTCCAGATGCGGTCTCACCAGGGCCCTATATAATTGCACTATGTCTTTATTCTTGTACTCAAATCCTCTTGTAATAAAGGCCAACATTCCATTTGCTTTCTTAATTGCTTGCTGTACCTGCATGTTAATTTTGTGATTCGTGTACAAGGACACCCAGGTCACTCTGTACATCAACATTTCTCAATCTCTCACCATTTAAAAAATACTCTGCTTTTCTATTTTTCCTACCAAAGTGAATAACTTCACATTTCTTAACATTTTATTCCATTTGCCATGTTGCCCATTCACTTAGGCTGTCTAAAACCCCTTGATGCCTCTTTGGCATCCTCCTCACAACTTGCATTCCCACCTAGCTTTGTATCATCAGCAAATTTGGATATATTACATTTGGTCCTCATCAAAATAATTGATATAGATTGTGAATAGCTGGGGCCCAAGCTCCGATCCTTGCAGCATCCCACTATTTACAGCCTGCCAACCCGAAAATGACCCGTTTATTCCTACTCTCTGTTTTCCGTCCATTAACCAATCCTCAATCCATGCTAGTATATTACCCCCAATCCCATGAGCCCTAATTTTGTTTAATAACCTCTTATGTGGCACCTTATCGAATGACTTCTGAAAATCCAAATACACCGCATTCACTGGTCCCCCCCCTTATCTATTCTACTAGTTACAACCTCAAAAAACTCTAACAGATTTGTCAAACATGATTTCCCTTTCATAAATCAGTGTTGACTCTGCCCAATCCTATTATTATTTTCTAAGTGGCCTGCAGACTCAAGGGGCTGAATGGCCTACTCCTGCACCTATTTTCTATGTTTTCTATGTTTACTACGTCCTTGATAATAGATTCTAGCATTTTCCCTACGACTGATGTCAGGCTAACTGATCTATAGTTCCCTGTTTTCTCTCTCCCTCCTTTCTTAAATAGTGGAGTTACATTAGCTACCTTCCAATCTGCAGGAACCGTTCTAGAATCTATGGAATTTTGGAAGATGACAACCAATGCTTTCACTATCTCTGTAGCCATCTCTTTCTAAACCCTAGGATGTAGACCATCGGGCCCAGGGAATTTATCGGCTTTCAGTCCCATTAATTTCTCCAGTACTATTTTTTTACTAATACTAATTTGTTTCAGTTCCTCATTCTCGCTGGACCCTTGGTTCTCCATTATTTCCAGAAGGTTTTTGTGTCTTCTTCCGTAAAGACAGACACAAAGTATTTGTTTAATTTTTCTGCTCATGTATTTATATAAATATTCATATGGATACAGCTACCATGTGAGTTGACCCCAGAATACATTATTACTTCACCAAATAATTGGAAATTTGTTGGCTCTGAAAGCCCGCTTCCAACATGCAGTCGTGTTGCAAATTTTCACTTGATAGCATTCATTCAAGGGAAAGCTATTTTCAACAGTGAAATCTGAGTTTACAGGGTGATTGACTGGCAGGTCAGGATAGAAACATTTCTTCTTAACTTGGCAAAAAGGATTCTTTGTGATGTAATCACGATCTCCACTGCACACTCCATCCATGCAATTTTCAGATTGCTGCCTTATAACGACATTCCCCTGAAATCAGTAAGGCTCTGCAGCCGGACATGTAAAGATGCAAATTCAGCTTTTGAACAGCTGCAAAAATGCAAAATTGTACTGTGCAATTTCTTCTTCATTTCCACTCATAATCTCAATTTACCTCTCAATACAACGGACACACATTGAGGAACCCCTGGAGTAAGCATAGTTGCTTTCTTCTCAGTAACCTGTACCAGGCAGATAAAGGTGGTTTGCAATTTTGATTGAAGGTGACCTCAAAATGATAACTGATAGTCTTGCAGGAGTTAAGCACTAAGCTGGGTGGCGGTGTGAGCTGTGAGGAGGATGCAAAGATGCTGCAGGGTGACTTGAACAGGTTAGGTGAGTGGCAAATGCATGGCAGATGCAGTATAATGTAGATAAATGTGAGGTTATCCACTTTGATGGCAAAAATAGGAAGGCAGAATATTATCTGAATAGTGACAGATTAGGAAAAGGGGAGGTGCAATGAGACCAGGGTGTCATGGTACATCAGTCATTGAAAGTTGGCATGCAGGTACAACAGGTGGTGAAGAAGGCAACTGGCATGTTGGCCTTCATAGCGAGAGGATTTGAGTATTGAAGCAGGGAGGTCTTACTGCAGTTGTACAGGGCCTTGGTGAGGCCTCACCTTGAATATTGCATTCAGTTTTGGTCTCCTAACCTGAAGAAGGACATTCTTGCTATTGAGGGATTGCAGCGAAGGTTCACCAGACTGATTCCCGGGATGGCAGAACTGACATATGAAGAAAGACTGGATCAACTAGGCTTATGTTTACATAGAAACATAGAAAATAAGTGCAGGAGGAGGCCATTCGAGCCTGCACCGCCATTCAATAAGATCATGGCTGATCATTGCCTCAGTACCCCTTTCCTGCTTTCACTCCATACTCCTTGACCTCTTTAGCCGTAAGGGCCATATCTAACTCCCTCTTGAATATATCCAATGAACTGGCATCAACAACTCTCTGCGGCAGGGAATTCCACAGGTTAACAACTCTCTGTGTGAAGAAGTTTCTCCTCATCTCAGTCCTAAATGGCCTACCCCTTATCCTAAGACTATGTCCCCTGTTCTGGACTTCCCCAACATCGGGAACATTCTTCCCACATCTACTCTGTCCAGTCCTGTCAGACACTTATACGTTTCTATGAGATCCCCTCTCCAGTGAATAAAGGCCCAATTGATCCAGTCTCTCCTCATATGTCAGTCCAGCCATCCCTGGAATCAGTCTGATGAACCTTCGCTGCAATCTCTCAACAGCAAGAAAGTCCTTCCTCAGATTGGAAGACCAAAACTGAACACAATATTCCAGGTGAGGCCTCACCAAGGCCCTGTACAACTGTAGTAAGACCTCCCTGCTCCTATACTCAAATCCCCTCCCTATAAAGGCCAACATACCATTTGCCTTCTTCACCGCTTGCTGTACCTGCATGCCAACTTTCAATGACTGATGAACCATGACACCGAGGTCTCGTTGCACCTTCCCTTTTCCTAATCTGCAGTCATTCAGATAATCTGCCTTTGTGTTTTTGCCCCCAAAATGAATAACCTCACATTTATCCACATTATACTGCATCTGTCATGCATTTGCCCACTCACCTAACCTGTTCAAGTCACCCTGCAGTCTCTTAGCGGCCTCCTCACACCGCCACCTAGTTTAGTGTCATCTGCAAACTTGGAGATATAACACTCAATTCCTTCATTTAAATCGTTAATATATATTGTAAAGAGCTGGGTTCCCTGCGGCACTCCACTAGTCCCTGCCTGCCATTCTGAAAAGGACCTGTTTATCCCGACTCTCTGCTTCCTGTCTGCCAACCAGTCCTCTATCCACGTCAGTACATTACCCCCAATACCATGCGCTTTGATTTTGCACACCAATCTCTCGTGCGGGACCTTGTTAAAAGCCTTTTAAAAGTCCAAATACACCACATCTACTGGTTCTCCCTTGTCCACTCTGCTAGTTACATCCGCAAAAAATTCCAGAAGATTCGTCAAGCATGATTTCCCTTTCATAAATCCATGCTGACTTGGACAGATCTGTCACTGCTTTCCAAATGCACTGCTATTTCATCCTTAATGATTGATTCCAACATTTTCCCCACTACTGATATCAGGCTAACCGGTCAATAATTACCCGCTTTCTCTCTTCCTCCTTTTTTTAAAAAGTGGTGTTACATTAGCTACCCTCCAGTCCATAGGAACTGACCCAGAGTCGACAGACTGTTGGAAAATGATCATCAATGCATCCACTATTTCTTGGGCCATTTCCTTAAATACTCTGGGATGCAGACTATCAGGCCCCGGGAATTTATCGGCCTTCAATCCCATCAATTTCCCAAACACAATTTCCCACCTAATAAGGATATCCTTCAGTTCCTCCTTCTCACCAGTCCCACTGTCCCCTAGTACATTCGGAAGGTTATTTGTGTCTTCCTTCATGAAGACAGAACCAAAGTATTTGTTCAATTGGTCTGCCATTTCTTTGTTCCCCATTATAAATTCTCCTAAATCCGACTGCAAGGGACCTACGTTTGTGTTCACTAATCTTTTTCTCTTCACATATTTATAGAAGCTTTTGCAGTCAGTTTTTATGTTCCCTGGAAGCTTCCTCTCGTACTCTTTTCCCCCTCTTAATTAAACCCTTAGTCCTCCTCTGTTGAATTCTAAATTTCTCCCAGTCCTTAGGTTTGTTGCTTTTTCGAGCCAATTTATATGCCTCTTCCTTGGTTTTAACACTATCCTTAATTTCCCTTGTTAGCCACGGTTGAGCCACCTTCCCCGTTTTATTTTTACTCCAGACAGGGATGTACAATTGCTGAAGTTCATCCATGTGATCTTTAAATGTTTGCCATTGCTTATCCACCGTCAACCCTTTAAGAGTCCTTTGCCAGTCTATTCTAGCCAATTCACGCCTCATACCGTCGAAGTTACCTTTCCTTATGTTCAGGACCTTAGTTTCTGAATTAACTGTGTCACTCTCCATCTGAATAAAGAATTCTACCATATTATGGTCACTCTTCCCCAAGGGGCCTCGCACAACAAGATTGCTAATTAGTCCCTTCTCATTACACATCACCCAGTCTTGGATGGCCAGCTCTCTAGTTGGTTCCTCGACATATTGGTCTAGAAAACCATCCCTAATACACTCCAAGAAATCCTCCTCCACCACATTGCTACCAGTTTGGTTAGCCCAATCAATATGTAGATTAAAGTCACCCATGATAACTGCTGTATCTTTATTGCACACATCCCTTATTTCTTATTTGATGCTATCCCCAACCTCACTACTACTGTTTGGTGGTCTGTACACAATTCCCACTAGCGTTTTCTGCCCTTTGGTATTCCGCAGCTCCACCCATACCGATTCGACATTATCCAGGCTAATGTCCCTCCTTACTATTGCATTAATTTCCTCTTTAACCAGCAATGCCACCCCACCTCCTTTTCCTCTCTGCCTATCCTTCCTAAATGTTGAATACCCCTGGATGTTGAGTTCCCAGCCTTGGCCACCCTGGAGCCATGTCTCCGTGATGCCAATTACATCATATCCGTTAACTGCTGTCTGCGCAGTTAATTCGTCTACCTTATTCCGAATACTCCTCGCATTGAGGCACAGAGCCTTCAGTCTTGTCTTTTTAACGCACTTTGCCCCTTTAGAATTTTGCTGTTTTGTGGCTCGTTTTGTTTTTTGCCTTGGGTTTCTCTGCCCTCCACTTTTACTATTCTCCTTTCTATCTTTTGCTTCTGCCTCCATTTTATTTCCCTCTGTCTCCCTGCATAGGTTCCCATCCCTCTGCCATGTTAGTTTAACTCCTCCCCAACAGCATTAGCCAACACTCCCCCTGGGATATTGGTTCCGGTCCTGCCCAGGTGCAGACCGTCCGGTTTGTACTGGTCCCACCTCCCCCAGAACCAGTTCCAATGTCCCAGGAATTTGAATCACTCCTCAAGCCACATCTTCATCTGAGCTATCCTGCAATTCCTACTCTGACTATTACATGGCACTGGTAGCAATCCTGAGATTACTAATTTTGAGGTACTACTTTTTAATTTAGCTCCTAGCTCCCTAAATTCGTCTCGTAGGAACTCATCCCGTTTTTAACCTATATCGTTGATATCTATATGCACCACGACAACTGGCTGTTCACCCTCCCTTTTCAGAATGTCCTGCACCCGCTCCGAGACATCCTTGACCCTTGCACCAGGGAGGCAACATACCATCCTGGAGTCTCGGTTGCGGCCGCAGAAACGCCTATCTATGCCCCTTACAATCGAATCCCCTATCACTATAGCTCTCCCACTCTTTTTCCTGCCCTCCTGTGCAGCAGAGCCACTCACGGTGCCATGAACTTGGCTGCTGCTGCTCTCCCCTGATGAGTCATCCCCCTCAACAGTACCCAAAGCGGGGGATGACCGCAGGGGATCCCTGCACTACCTTCCTTGCACTGTTCTTCCTGTTGGTCACCCATTCACTATCTGGCTGTGTACCCTTTACTGCAGTAAGACCAACTCGCTAAACGTGCTATTCACGTCATTCTCAGCATTGTGGATGCTCCAGAATGAATCCAACCACAGCTCCAGTGCCGCAATGCGGTCCGTCAGGAGCTGGAGGCGGATATGCTTCTCGCACAAGTAGTCGTCAAGGCTGCCGGAAGCGTCCCTGACTTCCCACATATTACAGGAGGAGCATAACACGTGTCCGAGCTGTCCTGCCATGTCTTAACCCCTAGATTAACTTAATTTGGCAACAACAATGCTAAAGGTTACTTACTGATAAAGAAAAGAAAAAAGAAAAACTACTTACCAATCACTTACTCCCTTGGCTGCGATGTCACTTTTCGATTTCTTTCTACATTTTTGCCTTCTCACCCGCTGCAGCTGCACCGGCTGGTCTCCGACTCACTAACTCCTCGCGTGTGGGCCTTTGAGAGGCCTCCGCCGACTCTGCTCCCTGGACTCCTGCCTCTCCGATTCACTGGAATTTAGAAGAATGAGGGGATCTCATAGAAACATATAAAATTCTGACGGGATTGGACAAGTTAGATGCAGGAAGAATGTTCCCGATGTTGGGGAAGTCCAGAACCAGGGGTCACAGTCTATGGGTAAGGGGTAAGCCATTTAGGACTGAGATGAGGAGAAACTTCTTTACTCAGAGAATTGTGAACCTGTGGAATTCCCTACCACAGAACGTCGTTGAGGCCAGTTCGTTAGATATATTCAAAAGGGAGTTAGATGTGGCCCTTACGGCTAAAGGGATCAAGGGGTATGGAGAGAAAGCAGGAATGTGGTACTGAAGTTGCATGATCAGCCACGGTCATATAGAATGGCGGTGCAGGCTCGAAGGGCCGAGTGGCCTACTCCTGCACCTACTTTCTCTGTTTCTATGTTTTGCCCTGATATTTGTCTGGAGAGCCTTTGGGAGCAGGTCTGGAGTAGAATGGAATTTTCACTTGTAGCACCTTAAATCCCGGGGTCAGGCACATTTGCATATTACAGACAGATTTCCACACAGGGAAGCCGCACTTGGGGTGCCCACATCATCTAGGAATGGGATTTAGTAGCAGAGCCTGGCTGCTGTGCAAGGGGATTGCTGCTCAAGAAGATGAAAACATTCAAAAATGCTGCCACTTTCTCTGGAGATTGGTTTTCTTGCTTTCTGAAAACTTCTCCCTTAAAATTAAAATCTCTTCCTTCCATGCCCTTAGTAATGTTGAACTGCAGGAACATACAGGTATCTCTGATGTCTATAAAATGTTGCTAATTTGCATGGTATCATAAAAAGGATATAGCTATTTGCACTAGAAAATGCTCTGATTGGCTCTCCATGATCACATGACCTGATTGCTGCTTGGTCCCCTTGGATGTTTCAGATGTTTCTCTGAAATGTGTGATTGGAACCGCCCAGCCAAAGTTATGAGTGACTTTGCAATGTGCAATTCAAGCCATTCTGTCTTCAGACCGCAGACAAGATAGAGCTCTCCCAGCCCAAATTCCTGACTACCCCAGCCCAAGTTCCTTACCCCCCACCCACCCCCAGCCCAAGTTCCTGCCATTATCCCCCCCTCCCCCCTGCCCCGCCATCGATGGGTCATTGTGTGTGGCTCACAGATTGTTAACAGGTTTATTGGGTATGAAGTGAATAGCGACAGTGTCATGATTCCATCTTTCATCGGCTCCAACGATGTCCCTTGTCACACACGCATCGAGCTTTCCGAGAAATCAGGTGTGGGTGTAAAGGGGGTTGTAAGAATGTGATCTGTCTTCCCTGAGGTCCCCCTCTCCCCTCTGATTCCCTTTCCCACTTCCCCACTCTCTCTCTCTCTCCCCAAAGTCTCTGTCACTCCCCCAAGTGTCTCTCTCTCTCTCTGCCCCCCCCCCACAGTCTTTCTCTTCCCCCCGCCCCTTTCTCTTCCCACGCCCCCCCCCATTCTCTCGCTTTCCCCCCCCCCACCCCACCGTCTCTCACTTCCCCCCCCCCACTGTGTGTGTGTCTCTCTCTCTTCCCCTCCCCCACCCCCCTCCACATTATGTCTGTCTCTCTCTCGCACACTCGCTCTCTCCCCCACCCCACCCTCCCAGTCTCTCCCATTAGCACTGATGTTTTCTCTCCCACAGAAGGCTGCGAAAATGATCCAAACGCTTGAAGCAGCTCCACACGGCTGTCTCTCTCTCTCTCTCTCTCTCGCTCTCTCTCGCGCCTGACTTATGACTTCCTAGTACAGCGCACTGCGCATGCATGACCCAATCGAGGGCCCGTGCTCAAAATGGGGCGGAGTCCAATGTGCACATGTGCAGATGAGTACAAAAAACCTAGTGCAAATAATCACTCTGTAAAAAGAAACCCACTATGGGTGTGCCTTACCCAAATACATAGGAATTTCTGATGGGGATAAGTAGGGTGGACACTTAGCATTCCTGGTCCCACCCCAAATTCTATCTCTGCCCATCATAAACTCCAGAGTTCTCCACACTTTAGACACTATTCCACACTGTGCTCAGACAGTGGGCTGTTTTTCTGTCACAAAATATCTTGCCAGAGGTCCAGCCCCAAAAATGTGCCGAACACTACTATTGCGGCTGTTTGTTCAAGTGTCAGCCAATGTTGATATATGATCCTCCAACCCCTGCACTGTTGCTGCTGTTTGTACTGGGCTACATTTACTGTTGTAAAACTTATATGCAGGTTTCTTCACAGAGTCTGTCTTTCAAAGCGTGGCTCACCAGTGGATTCAAAGCAAAAGGGAGGATATTATCAATCAGATGACCGAAGCATGTCTGAATCAAACCCTGGATGCCCTGATTTCCCGTGACCTAATAATGAAAGAGGACTATGAGTTAATCAGCACCAAACCCACGCGAACAGCCAAAGTCCGACAACTCTTAGACACTAGTGACAATCAAGGAGAAGATTTTGCCAGAGTTATTGTTCAGAAGTTGAAAGACAATAAGCAGATGGGCCTTCAGCCTTATCCAGAACTGTCTACAATATGCAGCCCACTCTCTCTTATGAGCCTGATATCAACCCAGTTCAAAAGCAAGTGACTATTATTCAGATTTGTTTCTTCAGGCCTGCTGTTGTCCTGGGTCCTTTAAGCTATAATGTCATGGTTCATTCATCTTTAATGGTGTTTGTATGGCACTGCTGTTGCACCTAGTGATAGTACAATGTTTTAAAAGTTGGAATGATCTTCTTACAAGCCAGGAATTATGAATTTTATCACGGGCAGATCCCATTTATTTAGGTTGCCTGCTCCATACTGTTGTTAGTGGTTGGAAACGCAACATTGATGGTTGTCCAGCAATGAGAACATTTATTCTAATGGTCTTTTACCATGCTGTTACATTGAATGCCACTGCAAAATATAGCATGTCACACCTGGAAGAGAGTAGATGCTGTTCTTCATTATATTTACTCAGCAAACTCCATTGATTGCCTCGTATTAGGATGACACTACAACCTAGATGAATTAATATGAGTGAAGTTTATGTCTGAATTTTTAGAAATGGATTTTAGATGGGCTCAAATGAAGTGTATTATTTTCACCCAATTTTCCAAGGCTAGATTATTATTATCATAAATGTGCTTACCTCTAGTTGTAGATTTGGATTTCTGCAGGGAGCACATTTGTGGTTGAAGGAGAAAATTGAATATAAATGAAATTTAATGAGATGGGGACAATTAAAACGGCAGTGTTGCAATAGGGCAACAAAAATTCGGAAATGCTCGAAAGGCAACGGGTAGTGAGAAGTGACGGACAAAAATTAAGGTTGAGGAAAACAAAATGGAAGGATGAGTCTGTAGATAGGGGGTGGGCCTGCCAAGCATCCAATCCCCAAATTGGCTGCTGAAGTGGCGGTGGTGATGAAGGTGGCCTTCTACAGAAATCATTTCATGGTGCCATTCCCATCGGCATCTCAGCATGCCTAACAGGAGTTTGAGCCAAGTTTCGGGCCTCAGCTAATCATTACTGTTGCTGGATGTGCTAGTTGTATTCTGAATGGTTGCTGTAGATGCCTTTGCAGCAGATAGCACTGCTCTGCATTTGGCTTTCTGATCTGTACCCTACGAAGACAATTCCCCCTGGTTGTTGTTCAGTAGCGACTGCAGATATGGTTGGTGGCATCATATCAGGTGTGGCCAGTGATGGTACACTGGCTGTTGATCACCTTGGCAGCTCCACTGAAAGCATGGCATACTATGATTGGAGTATGTCATGTTTATAGATTAGAATTATACATTAGAATTTTCTCTGATAAAGCTTCACCGATCACTCTTTCAAACAGACCTTGAGTGCACTATTTCTGAGCAATAGCTAGTAAACAATAGCCAAGATCCAGAGATCAGACAGAAAACCCTTATTCTCTGCACAGCCACTGGGATATATCACATGCTGCCACATTAATTCTCCTCTGGATATAATCAACATGGAGGCTTTGAACCAACAAGTTGGTATTATTTACATAATGTAGATGAATAAACATTTTTAATGCAGTGAAGTATAGATCTCTCTAAATGCCTGTTATATAAAACAAGAAAGATGTAACTCGCTATTTTTCTAAAGGCTGGAAAGTCTAATAGAGGATACCTGTCCCAATTAGCATTAGCTTTTTAGAAAACACAGCCCTCTGGCTGCAAGATTCAGTCTCTGGGTGTCTGAAGACTAACGGACTCTGGCTGTGGACTACAAATATAATTCGGTAAGAGGTGGACAATGCCCTAGACTGTCTGTTGCAGAGGGCTCCAGCTAATCAATGGCCTTGTCCCCCTCTTAGAGACATCAAACAGCTGTCAATCAAATCCATTACCCCAGACTGGAGTCCATTCATAGATCTGTATCCAAGGGGTTTGAAAGAATTAACACGTGAATTTATATAGCCCCTTTCACAAGCTCAGGACGTCCCAAAGTGCTTTTCAGGTAATGAAGTATTTTTGAAGTGTAGTCACTGTTGTAATGTAGTTTGCGATGCTCCTGGCACAAAAACAGCAGATGATTTCATGAGAACAAAGAGCCATTCATTTAATATTGAATGCAGACCATCATTGAGAATGGCAAAGATGCTTGTCATTGAATGTGGCACCTCTGGCCAATTGATATCTTGAATTTTTTCCTCAACCTTTTCATTTATGAAGAACATTCCAGTCAGCTCATCTGGAACTGAACTGACGTGTTTTTCTCTGTTTGATCCTGTTTTAACTTCTTGCATCCTAGTGATATAAAAATGTTTAAAAATGAGCACATAAAGAGAATATATATGTGTCACGGGGTACTTCTGAGGAAACACCCAACATTTTGGTTAGTCAGGCACTGACATACCTTAGTGGTAATGTGGGTTCTAAGGTTCCAGTTTCCTTTGTGAACAGGACCTCCACCTGCCAAAGTGAGATACATTCACTTCTGTCTGCAGAAGTGGGTGTGTGGGTACTGGTCAATGGGCACAGACCATTGCTTGGCATCCCTCTGTTGGTCCTCCTTTTCTTCCAAATCCCTCTAAGGGGATTCCAATTGAGAATTCCTATCTACTGCTAGTAATGGTGCTGGGAACAAAAAAACATTAGAACAATTTTGCACAAGTGTTCATGCGAATCTAAGTACAAGCAAGATCAAGAAATTACTGAAATACACCTTAAATCAATTTGTTCTTTAAACCAAACAACCCTGGATATCCAGTTCAATTATGCATGGATGTCTTGTGCACATGAACATCAGAAAATGGCGTCTGGATGTTCCTGCCCACATTTTAATATTTAAATGAAGCTTCCAACAATCTCAAAAAGATGCGTTGTACTCCTGATGTATTACTCGCTGGAAATAGGTGCATAATGGAGATCTAGGGTAATAGATCTAATCAGAAAATACAAGGTCATTTATTAACAACAATTGAGCTGCCTTGACCTTCCAGCTGCAGAAATATAAGGTTGGAGAGGGGAGGAGGTAGATAGTGAAAGAAAGAAAAAGAGTAAAACGGTGTAGAGCAGCAATCGGAAACATTTAAAATGGTGTTTAACAGAGTGCAGGAACAAAATATTCTGCTAAAAGGAAAGAACAAACCAAACACTAATGAGACTCCATGGATGAATAAAGCCATAAGGAAACAACTGAGGGTAAGGAAAGAGACATACATTAAGTACATAGACAGCAGGGAAGTGCATGATAAGAAAGAATATGAAAAGATTAGGAGAGAAGTAAAAAAAACAATTAGGAAGTTAAAGAGGAACTATGAAATTAAATTATCAAGGAGCATAAAAAATAGTAAAATATTTTACAGGCACATCAATAAAAAAAGGAAGTTTGGGATGCGAATAGGGCCATTAAAAGATAGATCGAATAATACCACAGGTAACGATAGAGAGATGGCAGAATTATTAAATAATTATTTTGCTTCAGTATTTACCAGGGAGATAGAACAGGTGGATATGACATTGGAGGATGAGGTTAGTAATGAGATAAGTACATTTAAAATAAAAAGAAGGGATATATTAAATAAACTAATCAAACTCAAAGGGATAAAATCCCTGGTCCAGATGGATTGCATCCACGCATTTTAAAATAATCTAGGGAAGAGATAGCAGAGACCTTACTACACATATTTAATCATTCATTAGCAAAAGGTGTACAGCCAGAGGACTGGCAGATAGCTAAAGTAATATCTATATTTTAAGAAGGGGGATAGCACATGACCAGAGAATTATAGACTAGTCAGTTTAACATTGTGGTAGGAAAAATAATGGAATCCCTACTAAAGAAGAAAATAGAGGAACATCTAGAAACCACAAATATAATAATGAATAGTCAACATGGATTTCAAAAGGGAAAGTCTTGCTTGACCAAACTCATTGAATTTTTTGAAGAGGTAACAGAGAGAGAGTAGACAATGGTAATGCAGTAAATGTAATTTATCTAGATTTCCAAAAGACCTTCGATAAGGTACCCCATAATAGACTGATGAACAAGGTCAGAGAATGCGGAGTCAGGGGACAAGTAGTAGAATGGATAGCTAACTGGCTACAAGACAGAAAGCAGAGAGTAGGGGTAAAAGATAGCTATTCACAGTGGCAGAAGGTGGGTAGTGGTGTTCCACAAGGATCAATGTTGGGACCACTGTTGTTCACAATTTATATTAATGATTTAGACATTGGAATCAAAAACACAATTTCTAAATTTGCGGATGACACCAAATTGGGGGCGATAGTCAATACTGAGGAGAACTGCAACAAATTACAGGAGGATATTAATAAACTTGCAGAATGGGCATATAATTGGCAAATGAAATTCAACACTGATAAATGAGGTATGTGAAGAATAGTGAGGTTATTTATTGCTTGGAGGGTGAGAGTCTAGGTGGAGTAGAGGATCTCGGAGTACAAATACACATATCGCTAAAAGTTGCGACACTGGTTAGCAAGGCCATAAAAAAGCAAACCAAGCACTGGGGATTATTTCCAGAAATATAGATTTGAAATGTAGAGAAGTTATCCTAAACCTGTATCAAACCTTTGTTAGACCAGACTTAAGAGTACTGCGTACAGTTCTGGTCGCCTGAAGAGGGTGCCAAGAAGATCTACAAGGATGATGTCAAAAATACAAGGATATACATATCAGGAAAGGATGAACATGCTGGGTCTCTTTTTGTCTTGAAAAAAGAAGGCTAAGTGGTGACGTAATAAAGGTCTTTAAAATTATGAAAGGTTTTGATAGAGTGGATACAGAGATAATGTTTCCACTTGTGGGGAAGAGCATAACTAGAAGCCATCAATATAAGATAGTCACCAAGAAATCCAATAGGGAATTCAAAAGAAAATTATTTACAAAGAGTGGTGAGAATGTGGAACTCGCTACCACAGGGAATGGTTGAAGTGAATAGTATAGATGCATTTAAGGGAAAGCTAGACAAGTATATGAAGGAGATGGGCATAAAGGTTTATGCGGATAAATTTAGATGAGGAAAGACGGGAGGAGGCTCAAGTGGAGCATAAACGTTGGCATAGACTGGTTGCACTGAATGGCCTGTTTCAATGCCGTATATCCTATGTGTGGTAAGATAGAAATATAAATTTGACTTTTTAAATATCATCCTCCATTCAGCTGTTTTTAGTCTGAGGATGAGCAGTCAAGGTCAATTAAGTCCACAATTGACATGGGACTTGTTCTGTTAATTAGAACTGGAAAGTTTGTATTATGGTGTTAACCTTTTGAGCATTTTTTCATTGTCTATAGTGATGAGAAATATGAGAGCTGCTATTCTTTATGTGAATCTGAAGTAATTTGTGGTATGCACTGTTAAAATGTAATTTGTTGTGCATTTTTATTTATGAAAGTCCTTAAAAAGATGTTGCTTCAGCAGAATTATATTTAGATGTGCGGCAGTGTTTTTTAAGGATTGGAATGGTGTTCATTGCTGCTCAAGTGAGACTAATTCCCTGTGACCTAAGCCGTATATTCTTGCACAGATTGCTCTCTCTCTCTCTCTCTCTCTCTCTCTCTCTCTCCAGCTCTTAACACCATTCAGAGTTTCTCTGCTGATCTAATCAGTTGGTGTTTCATGAGTACAGTAATTCAACTATGCCAAAAACAACGTATAATTACAAAGCTTTATTGCAGCTCTGGCTTTTGATATTCTGAGCGAAAGTAACTGTATACACACAACAAATTTCTTCAATTTTTATTTAATATGTGCCAGTCCTAGGTCAATGATGCTAATACTCTGCCATACCTTAGTCTGACTTTGATTTTATAAAAGATGTCCTTTTCTGCTTTGGAATTTAATACAGAAACTGTAAAATGTGTGTGTGCTTTTTATTTGTCCATATTGTGGTTGTTCTTGTTGTTGTGCTGGCTCACACAAACTTTAAGCATTAATTCCATGAATTGTTTGTTTGACCTATCATATTTTACAGTGGTTTATTTTAGAGATTGGTTAGCTGAAATATATTGATGCATGCTGACGTGATTTGCAAAACTGACATATCTTCATTCCACGTACTGTGTTGTAATAACAGATAAGAAAGACGTCAGTTAACCACGCTGCATCAAGATCATAGTTGGGCTTTCCTTATTGGTCAATCTACTGCTGGTTGATCCACATACAAGAATTGCCCATACACCTAGATTTTACTAGGTGTTAATTTGATGGCAGCAGTATTCTATTTATCTTAAATGGGCTAGTGTTGATGTTATAATAATGCCAATTAGAAAATCTATAGTGTCTTTTATATATCAGATTTTTTTAGAAAAAATAATAGCTTCTAATGGTTCTCCAGCCGAGAGCCATTATTTACTGGCATAATTGTACAATGCTCCATTTCCGCTACTCTCCCGACCCTTGTGGAGGTGCTGTTATCTCCAGTTCTTCACACAAATATCCAAAAACAAAGCAAAATGATTTCTGAAGTAAAAACAGAATATACTATGGCCCAGAACTCCAGTGGGTGGCAGGTGCAGGACACAGCCCCTACCCCTGAATGGTGAGGCCCAAGGTGCCCCCGATATTGTGCCACGGGCCTCATTTCCATGAAGTGGGCGAGCTGAGGAGTAAGAGACAGCTTGCCCAACAATGCATGCTTGAAGTTTGGGCTGCTGTGGCACTAGCAGTGGCCCTTAGGTAAGTGTGGGGGGTGGGGGGGAATTATTGGGTTGGGAGGTCATGGTGGCCAGGATGAGCGATGAGTGGCTGGCGGGCGGGTTGTGGGTGGGGGGAATGGTTAGTCGGGGTGTGGAATCATATTCTTTTAATCTGGGGTTGGGGAAAGTAATCCTGTGCCTCCTGGCTCCGCTTTCGGGTAAGTATATTTTAAAAACTTACCTCGTTGGTTGCGGCATAACTGGCGGTCCATTTAAGGACAGCCTGTTAGGCTGCATGTAGGCCTGGTTTTCCTGCGTACAAGACCAATCTTGTAGTAGGGGCCTTAAACAGGCGTTTGGATCCTTATTTGGATATGCAAAAGGCATATTGCTTTTTTTCTGGCCTTTACCAATATGGCGAGTGGCACATTTCTGACTCATAGTGCGCATGCGCTTTCTGCACGCTCTACAGAAGGCTTAGGAGGCTGTTTAGCACCCGAAAGATGCATGCTGGGTGATCGAATTCCTGGGCCAATACGTCCACAGCATGTCAGTCAGCACTTGAAAGAGAAAGATATTTTAATGTTATAGCAGAAGGACCCTTTGACAAAACTGTTCTCATGAATGTGATTGAGAGAGCCGACAAATGCAACCTTCCAACTATCTACTTGGCAAGTGAGCAGTCTGCAATTTATATTGCTGAATCTCACATTGACACAAGCATTCCTTAATCTATCCTACATAGGGGCTGAAAGTAAGATAAACTGGAATAATTGGCATTTGTTCAGAATAATGAGTGCTAATTTGACCATGTTGACCAAAGTATGTCTGGGCTTTGTGTGGGAAGTTAAAATGTTTAAAAATCTGAATCCCGACCATAACCCATCTCCACCCATTTCTGGTTTTGATGGAGGGGGACAGTTGCGGGCAGCCAACCTACTTGCAGGAGGTGGGTCATCTATTTAAATATTATAATGAGGCTGGAATCCTTTGCTTTAACCTCCCTTTTGAATTTAACTGAAGCTGGTTGGATTTTGCAGGCCTCGTGAAACCTGCCTGCTAATGTAAGCTGAGGACTGCTGGATCCAGAAGATAGGTGCCTTTACACTTAGGTCCTGGATCCAGCGTCCCTACCTAACCCACTCCCACGATCACAGACCCCTTTACGAGGACTCCGATATCCACCCGCTCCCCCTCCCTCATCACCTCCAATTTGCGCCCCCCTGCCCACACCAGGCCTCTGATCCCAAGCCTCCGATTCCCCCACCCCCTCCCCCCCCACACAGGCCTCTGATTCTACCCCTATGGGCCTCCAATTCCTCCCACAAGACCCACCCCCTGCTCCTCCGCCTCCCCATCCGCACCAAACACCTCTTCTCCCTCTGGCCGCCGATCCATCTCCGACCGTCGTCCCCCCACCCCTGTGCTGTTGCCGGCCCTTAATCTTCAGCGAACCCCCGGCCCCTATGTGATCCCCCTCTCCTTCCTCTCTGCGGCCTAGTGGTACAGGCCTAACTTCCTGGAGCCAGCCAGCCTCTCAATCTGGCTGACTGCGGGGGGAAACCGAGGTTTCCCATGAAAATCAGGCCCTGCTGGTAAATTCAGCAGAGTCTGCGGGGAACCCATTCTCCCACTTCAAAGCCCCCCCACTCCCAACTCACCTTTGCCATTAAAATTCAGCCCCATATCTCCATGATCCAAATTGATCCTGAATGCTGGTCTGTCAATTTTCTTTCAAATCAGTGAATGTGAAATCATGGAGTAGAAATGGCTTCAGCGCAAACTTACCCCATGCATAAGTTGAAAAAAATCAATTACTAGAAAACATTAGGCACGCATATCATTTTCTCATTGTGTCATAAACAGACTGTTATGCAATATGGAGTTTTGTGGAGTTAAGATAATTGCAGTTTACGGATGTTGTTTTGATAAGTTTTAAAAACATGCAAAGATAGGCTTGCATTTTCTTATTTTTTACAACTACAACAATATTTAAATTTGAAGTGCATGTAAATAATTTTTTGAATTGCTAGATGTCTACTTTTTCCAGCTTTAGTAAGGTATGGGATCACCAGTTTAGTAGAGCTCTTGGCTAATATTTTTTCCTTTTTTGAGGTGAGAGCTAGTAAAATTGGGCTCCTAATTTCAGCAGTTCCGACAGTAGTCAATACCAACCATATATTTTTAAATGAGAAGATTGATGTAGAAGCAATTATTTTCCTCGAGAAGCCTCTGGATGACCAATTGGCTTCCACAGCTTGCCAACAATACTCTAATAAGGCCCGAGGCCCAATTCTGGGTGAGCTTACGGCATGTAATTCAAGCACGCTGCCAATTTCAGACCCGAAAACAGGTAGAAATTAACTTGCACTCCATGGTGTCTGACTCAACTACTTCCTGTCGCAAAGTATTTCATGCTCTAACATCTCTCTGAATAAAGAAATTGAGATGTGGGGGTATGAATGTCTGGCTGAGCAATTGCAGTTCCAGCTTTTCTAGAAGTGTGAAGATCTTGGGTGTCAAAGTGTTTGGCAAAGTTTGTTACAGAACCTTTTGGATGAACTGAAGTTTACAGAGAGTGGAGGATGGGAGGCCAGACAGGAGAGCATTGGAATAGTCGAGACTGAAGGTGACATAGGAATGGATGAGGGTTTCAGTAGAAGTTGGGCTGGGGCAGGATAGGGAGGAAAAAAATCAGACATTGCAGTTGAGAACGGTCTGGTTCAACCTGAGACAGTAGTTTGGGATGGAAATGGTGGCAAGAGTAAGCAAATATTGATGGTGGGGACTGAAGACAATTGTCTTGGTTTTCTAATATTTAACTGGTGGAAATGATTCTCTTTCCATTTTGAACAATCCGTTTTACTTATGCTATCTGTGGTAATGGACTCGAGTAATTTCCCACTGGTAACATTAAACTCACTGCCCTCCAGTTATCTGGTTCGTCTCTTCCCCTTCCTTAAATAACTTTTAATGCTTCGTAGGCTTCCAAACTTCCAGTGCAATTATCAAAGCTTTGAAAGACTCTAATGGCAAACTTCTGTCTTTGGGGTTGTTTTAATACCACTGTATGTAAATCGAGAAACGTGGCTGGCTTCAATCCCGTTCTTTTGTTTATTACAACTTTTGTTTATATTCTTTTTTTAAAATTAATTCTGGGGATATGGGCATCACTAGCAAGGCCAGCATTTATTGTCCATCACTAGTTGCCCTTGAGAAGGTGGTGGTAAGCCGTCACCTTGAATCTCTGCAGTCCATGTGGTGAAGGTTCTCCCACAGTGCTGTAAGGATTTTGATCCAGTAATGATGAAGGAATGATGATAAATGTCCAAGTTGGGATGGTGTGTGATTTGGAGGGGAACTTGGACAAGTTCCCATGCACCTGCTGCCCTTGACTTCTAGGTGGTAGAGGTCGCGGGTGTAGGAGACGCTGTCGAAGAAATCAATGTCGGTTTCTCTGCCTCACGAATCTAGTCTCCCCTGTAACTGTGTTATTGTATCCTCCTTCTCCAATATAAAGATGGAAGTAAAATATTCATTTAACACCAACTCCATGGGCTAGATTTTCCATTATTTTTGCATTCATACCGCCCACTTAACGTCCATTTTAATGCTGAAATGAGGTGCAACGCCCATATAGTGCCCATTTAGCCACAAAATGGAAACTGACACCCATTTCTCGGTCACTTATTGCCGAGTGTTACTTCCCACACATGTGTAATGGCGTAAAAAAATAATACCGCCCGCCCACTTTTTTGGGGTGGAATTATCAGAATGGGCAATCCCAATGCCCATAATATCACCCGGCATTTCTGTCGGCACGTAATTAATGCCGAGATTTAATAATACTGACCGTCTGCTGTTTTTTGTTGTAAAGATCACATTTGCCGAAACTAACGCCCAGTATATTGCCCATCCTTACTATCGGCATGTCGCACACATCTCGCCGACAATATCACTCGCCGAAAAAACCGCTGGGAAAAAGTTGAACTAACCGGAACTACTCACAGCGGTATGGACGCCAGGTTCTAAATCGCAGGTCGTATCATTTAAAAGGCTGCTCAGCTTCAATCTCTAGGAGGTTGGATGTACTTTGGAGGTGTTGTAAACATCTGAACAAACATCTTTTCATACTGTGGACGATTGGAATTTACTAGGTGTCTTAGTGGGGACATTCATTCTTTGTGAGCAATCGGTGGAAAACAGATAGCTATTGAAATGGGGCCTGTCATTTCTCTTAATGACCACGCATATGCTGCAGACTCAAGATGGCAGAAGGTACATTCAACGGCATCATGTGCTCAATATAAGATGTGCCAGACTGATGAGGAGGACCAGATGTTACACCCCCCCCGCAAGTACAGGAAGAAGCAGCCTTACCTCAACTTGTGCGACATCACCTGCCTTCGGAGACTGCGCTTCCACAAACATAGAAACATAGAAAATAGGTGCAGGAGTAGGCCATTCAGTCCTACTAGCCTGCACCGCCATTCAATGAGTTCATGGCTGAACATGCAACTTCAGTACCCCCTTCCTGCTTTCTCGCCATACCCCTTGATTCCCCCTAGTAGAAAGGACTTCATCTAACTCCCTTTTGAATATATTTAGTGAATTGGCCTCAACTACTTTCTGTGTTGGAGAATTCCACAGGTTCACCACTCTCTGGGTGAAGAAGTTTCTCAATTCGGTCCTAAATGGCTTACCCCTTATCCTTAGACTGTGACCCCTGGTTCTGGACTTCCCCAACATTGGGAACATTCTTCCTGCATCTAACCTGTCTAAACCCATCAGAATTTTAAACGTTTCTATGAGGTCCCCTCTCATTCTTCTGAACTCCAGTGAATACAAGCCCAGTTAATCCAGTCTTTCTTGATAGGTCAGTCCCACCATCCCGGGAATCAGTCTGGTTATCTGTGCGATATGCCAGCTCATCAGGGGAGATCTGCAGCCTGACAGCACCATCAGGACTGCATTGTCCATCAAGGTCAAGGTCACCGCGGCATTATCTTCAGGTTCCTTTCAGGCCTCAGCTGGTGACATTTGCAGTATATCTCAGCATGCCACACATTGCTGCATTAGACAGGTCACTGAAGCCCTGTATGCACGCAGGATGAACTTTATCAGCTTCCCGATGACCAGGGAGGCTCAGACTGAGAGGGCTTTAGGATTCTACCGAATTGCTAACTTCCGCAAGGTGCAGGGAGCAATAGACTGTATGCACATCGCGATGCGGGTACCTTTTCAGGATACAGAGGTTTTCAGAAACCGCAAGGGATTCCACTCCCTGAATGTGCAACTCATTGTTGACCAACAGCAAATTATTATGGCAGTGAATACTACATTTCCGAGGAGCATTCATGATGCTCACATCCTCCATGAGAGCACTGTATCTGACTTGTTTACCAATTAGCTACAAGGTCAATGCTGGATGTTTGGTGACAAAGGATATGGCCTCACCAGCTGGCACACACCGAAGCCGAGAAGCGATACAACGAAAGCCACAGATCCACTTGCAGTATCGTCGAGAAAAGCATTGGAGTGCTTAACCAGTGCTTTAGATGCCTGGACCTCTCAGGAGGCGAGCTCCAATACCACCCTGAGCAGGTAGCTCATTTTGTGATGGTGTGCTCCATGCTGCACAACTTGGCTATCAGGAGGGGACAAGAATTGCCAGAATGGTCTGACGGTACACCTCAGGAGAGAGAGGAAGAGGAGGACGAGGAGGTGGACGCTGACCTCGGGTCAGACAATCAAGCTGACGCTGAAGCGATGCCCCCGCCCCCCCCTGTAGACCGCAGGATAGGGCCCGTGGTGGCATCATAGCTGCAAGACTCTTGCGTCGGGAGTTCATAAATGAGCGCCTTGCTTGAAAGAACGTTAGTGGTATTTACAAAGCTGACACACTGCTGGTGTGCATGACATACATCAATGGTGTGCATCACCTTGGTGACAGTTAAAGTTTAAGTTGATTCAAGTTGAGTGTAATTATACCCTTTCATGTTAAGGAATCACCAGTGTGTAATGGTGTAGCTGTCTAAGCCAATGCGCATCAAGGTTATGTTAACTAAAAAACATTTAATCTGACCATTTATCTGAAATCCTATCTGTAAAAACTACCCCGCCCCAACCCGCAACAAATTGATCACATTTACATCACTACAATGGTCCCCATTTCCCATAATACAGAACACAAATGCAAACCAACAAGGTAGCCGCCTCGCCCATTGTCCTGACCATCCCACCAAAATAGAAGCAGCAACCTAAAATTATGCCCCAGGCAACACCTGCGGCCATGCACCTCACTTTCCTTTCCACCGCCCCCCCCCCCACCAACGCCACTTCTCCTCCCCATCTCTACCCCTGCCCTTTCCCCTCCTGACTCCAAGCCGCCTGGCCGAGGAACTCCTCAGGCAATGCTTCATTGGGGAGATGACGGCAGAACCGCTGCTTGGATGTATACTGGAGAGGACGGTTTCAAGGTGGGAACGTGCTCCGAGCCAAAAGCAAGATGTTGCTCCTGGCTCTCGTGTCATTGGCAATAGGGGTGCGGCACCTTTGGGTGCAGGGCTGCGCTCCGGGACCACTGGGAGCCCTCTGCCACCAGTGTTCCTGGCTAACAGCTCCAGGGCCTGCTCCATTCCTTCCATGTTATGTATTATTTTTTGGACAAAAACTCGGTGTCAACTATGTTCTTGGTGCTTAGTAGGCTTTTTGCTGCTGGTGAATCTCTCTTGTGCCTCCCACAGCAGCCAAACAAGCACAAACCACAGCCACACACGCTTTCAGTCCCTCTCTTTCTGTTTCCTCTGTAATGATGACCCTTGACCTTCTGAATCGCAGGAAACGAGCGTTGCCATGCCGTTGCTAAGGACGGCGACACTTTACGGCAGAACGTCAGAGAGATTTAATGCTAACGCCCATTTCAGATCACTCGCGGTAACGCTCCAGTTTTAAAATGGAGCCGGAAATAATGCCCATTTTTGGGCAATCTGCACAAAAGTATAAAATCTAGCCCCATGTCCTTATCCTCTGCCACTATCACATCTGTGTTAATAAATCCACTTTCTGCTCTCTGGCAGAATTCGAGCTTAGTGAATCAAAGGAAGTGAAACCAGAAGGATATTGACAAAAGCAAAATGTTAAACTCAGCACTATTATAACACACAATAGATATCTTTGAAGACCTGACTTCTTCTGAGTCTTAATAAATGTAATACTGACTGAGTTTCATCATCATCATAGGCAGTCCCTCGAAATTGAGGAAGACTTGCTCCCACTCTCAAAGTGAGTTCTCAGGTGGCTGTACAGTCCAATACGGGAATTACCGTCTCTGCCACAGGTGGGACAGACAGTCATTGAAGGAAAGGGTGGATGGGGGTCTGGTTGCCCACACGTTCCTTCCACTGTCTGCGTTTGGTTTCTACATGCTCTTGGCGACGAGACTCAAGGTGCTCAGCGCCCTTCTGGATGCTCTTCCTCCACTTTGTGCGGTCTTGGGCCAGGAATTCCCAGGTGCCAGTGTGGATGTTGCAATTTGAAAGCATAGTTCTTACACTAAACATCCATAAGACAAAGGTCCTCCACCAACCATTTCTTCAGGAATGCTCATATATTGGTCACACAGCAATGATTATTGGCTTCCCAAGAATGTGAGTGTGGTGGACTATAAAGAATACCATCACCAACTATAAGACCTTCTTATTACTTCAACAGCAAAACCTTCTAATTTAGTAAGCATATTTCACTTTGAAGATAAACTTCCAAACAAGTCCAGATAAGATTAACTTCCAAAATAAATGTTCTATTTGTCTTCTTAACAACAATTACTGCACTCTAAGAGGAACTTGTGTGATACACTTTCAGAAATTATAATGTGATAATGGTACTCTCAGTAAGTCTGCTTCTTTGACATTGTATAAGTGATCAGCACTGAGTAGAGTGAGCAGGCTCTTTAGAAACTCTCGCAACAAGGTGCTGAGTGAGCAGCCAACATTTTATGCGATTACGTTTGTTATGATTACAAGATATAATGAATGAAGGACCAAGAGAGATATGTCCTGTTCACAAAGAGCAGGACAAATCCAATCCGGCCAATTACCACCCCATCAGTTAACTCTGAATCATCAGCAAAGTGATGGAAGGTGTCAGCGACAGTGCTATCAAACGTCAGTTGCTCACCAATAACCTGCTCACCGACGCTCAGTTTGGGTTCCACCAGGACCACTCGTCTCCAGAATTAATTATAGCCTTGGTCCAAACATAGACAAAAGGGCAGAGTTCCAGAGGTGAGAGGAAAGTGACTGCCTTTGACATCAAGGCAGCATTTGACATTGTGGCATCATGGAGCCCAAAGTAAAATTGTTGTGAACCTGTGGAATTCTCTGCCACAGAAAGTTGTTGAGCCCAGTTCGTTGGACATATTCAAAAGGGAGTTAGATGTGGCCCTTACGGCTAAAGGGATCAAGGGGTATGGAGAGAAGGCAGGGGTGGGGACATAGGTTGCCTGATCAGCCATGATCATATTGAATGGTGATGCAGGCTCGAAGGGCCAAATGGCCTGCTCCTGCACTATTTTCTATGTTTCTATGTTTCTGTGAAGTCAATGGGAATCAGGAGAAAAACCCTACCTAGCACAAAGGAATATGGTTGTGGTCATTGAAGGCTAATCATCTAACCCCCAGAACATTGCTGCAGGAGTTCCTCAGGGCAGTGTCCTAGACCTAACCATCTTCAGCTGCTTCATCAATAAACTTCCCTCCATCATAAGATCAGACGTGGGGATATTCGCTGATGATTACATAGTGTTCAGTTCCATTTGCAACTCCTCAGATAATGAAGTAGTCCATGCCCGCATGCAGCAAAACCTGGATGACATTCAGGCTTGGGATGATAAGTGGCAATTAACATTTGCGCCACACAAGTGCCAGGCAATGACTATCTCCAGCAAGAGAGAGCATTACCATTGCTGAATCCCCCACCATCAACATCCTGGGGGTCATCATTGACCAGAAACTTAACTGGACCAGCCACATAAATATTGTGGCTATAAGAGCAGGTCAGAGGCTGGGTATTCTGTGCCTAGTAACTCACCTCTTGACTCATCAAAGCCTTTCCATCGTCTACAAGTCACTAGTCAGGAGTGTGATAGACTTCAATTGCCTGGATGAATGCAGCTCCAACAACACTCAAGAAGCTCAATACCATCAAGGACAAAGCAGCCCAATTCTTTGGTACCCCATCCACCACCTTAAACATTCACTCCCTTGAAAGGGTGCAAAATTCACAAGAACCCCCCCCCCCCACCTTAAACATTCACTCCCTTGAAAGGGTGCAAAATTCACAAGAAACCCCCCCACCCCCCAGTGTCTGGGCTTATTCGAAAGGAAATTTAATTTGGGACTATGTACCAGAAAGTTTGAAATCATAAAATGCTTATGGAAGAAACTACGAACTTTGGATTTAAATGACAAATTCAAGGTTGTGGGCCTGCCTAAAAGGACTGACAGGAGACAACCTGATTAGTGAGACTACGTGGGCGTGAGGACTAAAGTAACCTGTCTGGAGAAATGGGTATTCGAGAATCCTTCTCCACAAGAGACATTAACATTACAAAATGACCCAAAGATAGCCAGCCATCAACCTGAATCTGGAAAACCATTTCAGCATATACATCACAAAGAGGCCCAATCCAGCCTGTATGTGAAAAACTAAGCACAAAAGAACATTGCGATTACCAAGCTAATATTTCCATCAGGAAACAGTTTTCAAACATCAACCCACCCAAAACATATTAACTTTTAACGAGCCCGTCAAAATATCACAAAGAAGAGTCAAGCCCGCCAAATTTAAACAAAGGATTTTGAACTGATTTGGTGCCAAGATTAGAACGAATGAAATCGTATAACTGGCCCCCTGTTTTCACAGAGGGCATGACGCACTTTGCCATACAACCGAGACCAAGCTGATGTCATCAAGATAAGGAGAGAAACCTACGCGACAGTTGTAAACTTAACTTCTCCAGCCTCGAAGTCCTGAAGTCCTGAAGGGAGGAAGAACATCACCATCGCGGCAGCAACCGACCACAACCAATGTGGTACCAACAGAAAACCACCGCGATCGACCAAAATCAAAACCAACTCCAACGTGAAAAAAACGAAGAATCGAAAAGTTTCCACTCTGCAATCTAACCCTGACCTACCAATGGGTAAAACATTACCTAAAAGACTGTAGAAACCTATTTCTAGCCAAAGAAAATGGGTACTTACCCCACAGATCCAAAACGTGCCTTACCGTATCAGCGGACTCGACCCAACTGGAGATTGTGCAGCTAGAAGTCTCCTCCGACGTTCGGAGTACAGCAAACAGACCCTACCAACAAACCCGGAAACTGCGATCTACCACTAATTGTCAGAAATAATTGGTAAGTCTAGTCCCTGCCTGCCCTGGAGTCTAACCGAGCTAGAATTAGGTATTGGGAAGTGGGAGGTGTAATTCTACTGTAACCCCTTTGAATGTAATGTGTTCTCTATTTGAGTCATTATTGTAACCCCCTCTGAGTGTGTAATGTGTTCTTTAATAAGTTTGAATACGTTTTGAGATTGTACTTTCTTATTAGAATAATTATAAGTTTGTAATTTCTTGACTGTAATAAAAATCAAAGTTCTTTTGCATCAAACAGTGTCCTTTGCACTTTGGATTTATTTGGGGGATGTGATCGAGTCTAGAACCCAAGGGAGTGGTGTAGAATTTACCAATATCTCGCAAAGATTCCAGGTACCTTTCCCCTGCAGAGGAGAAGAATCCCTTTCTGGACTTTTAACATGGAAGGAAAACTTTGGGACACAAATGAATTTTAAAGGGGCAGATGAGGCCTGCAGGGGATAAAAGGGGGTGCATTCATGGAGGACCCCCCCCCCCAGTGTTTGGACTCATAGTTCCAAATTAAATTCCCTTTCCTATCTACCAGAAAGTTTGAAATCCTAAAGTGCACATGGAAGAAACTACGAACTTTAATCGAATTTGGGATTTTTAAAAGGTGTATGTTGGGTCTGCAAGGAAAGGGGTGGGGTCAATATCTATGGGCCAATTTGGACATTGGAACTAATCAAATTGTCTGGGAACTGTATACCCTCGAAACTTGCCCCTTGAAAACATTAGCATTTAAACAATGCCACATACATATTCCAACACCTTTTCAACAGACATAGAAATATCTGGCTCAGGCCAGACTAGCACAATGGAGAGCTCATCAACTTCGAAAAGCCTATTAACGCCAGATTAAAACCACTTAATCAAGTTTCAGTTAGCTGGGCTAGATTTGGTGGGAGGTAAGGAAGCCTTTGGTGGGTATATCTATTCCCAGTTTTACCAAGGAACAGAACACAGGAAAACTAGCAGAACTCAAAACTAGCAGAACACAGAAAGCAGGACACAGACTTGAACAGCAGAACACAGACAGACACAAGCAGCCAGAGGTGGGGAGTGAAGAAATGGAGTATTGAAGGAAACTACAAGAAACCATCAAGGACCGACCGAGCACGAGGCTCACGAAATGGAAGGTTGTCAGCAACCAAATTGACAACCCGGGCCACCACAACCAGCGAAACGACCAACCAAAACCAACTCAGCAAAAACCGAAGAATCGACATTTATTTCCACTCTACAATCTACTTCGGAATGACCAACGGGTGAGAAATTACCAAAAGGGACGAACTAAACTATTCCTAACCAAAGAAAGTGGGTACTTATTCCATACATCCAAAACGCAACTTACCGCATCAACGGACGCACCCCAACCGAAGACTACGCAGTCCGAAGTCCTCTCCTCCGACCGGGGTACGGCTTGCCTAGAAGGCCAAGTGCAGCGAACCCTGAAACCGCGATTCACCGGCAACTGTCAAAAAGGGGATTGGTGAGTATGGCCCCTGAACCCACAGAGCTATAACTTAGTTAGTTCGGGGAATTGGGGGAGGGAGGCTGGGATAACTTGTGTAAATGTATCTGCATTCTCCTCTTTACCCCATTTAGAGTTTAAGCTGTATTCTTTTCCCCACAGGCTGCAATTTGACATTTTATTCAATGTGTTGTACCCCTCAGTGTGTATTGGTCTGTGTGTGTTATTAAAGGTGTGCCTTTTACTTTTTAAAGGCAATAAAGCCATACCTGCTTCCTACCTTGAAACCGATTGTCTGTCCAAGTCTGTCACAGTCCCTTCATAATTCCAGTGTCTAGAACCAAGGGTGTGGGAGCGATTCGGAACCGCTCATATAAGGTCAGAAGGGAAAGCTGACCCCCTGCAAACCACCCAGTTACAGTGGGAGCGAATTGAACTGCTCTAAGTTAATCAAAAGGGAACCTGACCCCCTTATCGAGACCACTCCCTTACACCCTCCACCACCGGAACACCATCGCTGCAGTGTGTACCATCTACAAGATACACTGTAGCAATTCACCAAGGTGTCTTCAACAGCACCTCCCAAACCCACGGCCTCTACCATCTAGAAGGACAAAAGTAGCAGCCACACGGGAACACCATCACCACCAAGTTCCCCTCCAAGTTACATACTATCCTGACTTGGAAATATAGAAACATAGAAAATAGGTGCAGGAGTAGGACATTCGGCCCTACGAGCTGGCACCACCATTTAATAAGATCATGGCTGATCATGCAACTTCAGTACCCCATTCCTGCTTTCTCTCCATACCCCTTGATCCCTTTAGCCATAAGGGCCACATCTAACTCCCTTTTGAATATATCTATCGAACTGGCCTCAACAACTTTCTGTGGTAGAGAATTCCACAGGTTCACAACTCTCTGAGTGAAGAAGTTTCTCCTCATCTCGGTCGTAAATGGCTTACCCCTTACCCTTAGACTGTGAACCCTAGTTCTGGACTTTCCCAACATCGGAAACATTCTTCCTGCATCTAACCTGTCCAATCCCGTCAGAATTTTATGTTTCTATGAGATCCCCCCTCATTCTTCTAAATTCCAGTGAATATAATCCTAATCGATCCAGTCTTTCTTCATATGTCAGTCCTGCTATCCCGGGAATCAGTCTGGTGAACCTTCGCTGCACTCCCTCAATAGCAAGAATGTCCTTTTTCTGATTAGGAGACCAAAACTCTACACGATATTCAAAGTATGGCCTCACCATGACCCTGTACAACTGCAGCAAGTTCTCCCAGCTCCTATACTCAAATCCTCTCACTATGAAAGCCAACATGCCATTTGCCGCCTTCACCTCATGCTGTACCTGCACGCCAACTTTAAATGACTGATGTACCATGACACCCAGGTCTCGTTGCACCTCCCTTTTGCCTAATCTGTCATCATTCAGATAATATTTTGATTCCCTGTTTTTGCCACAAAAGTGGATAACCTCACATTTATCCACATTATCCTGCATCTGCCATGCATTTGCCCACTCACCTAACCTGTCCAAGTCACCCTGCAGCCTCTTAGTATCCTCCTCACAGCTCACACTGCCACCCAGCTTAGTGTCATCTGCAAACCTGGAGATATTACATTCAATTCCTTCGTCAAAATCATTAATGTATATTGTAAATAGCTGGGGGCCCAGCACTGAACCTTGCGGTACCCCACTAGTCACTGCCTGCCATTTTGAAAATGACCCATTTATTCCTACTCTTTGCTTCCTGTCTGCCAACCAGTTCTCTATCCACGTCAATACATTACCCCCACTACCATGTGCTTTAATTTTGCACACTAATCTCTCGTGTGGGACCTTGTCAAAAGCCTTTTGAAAGTCCAAATACATCACATCCACTGGGTTTTCCCTTGTCCACTCTACTAGTTACATCCTCAAAAAATTCTAGAAGATTTGTCAAGCCTGATTTACCTTTCATAAATTCATGCTGACTTGGACCGATCCTATCACTGCTTTCCAAATGCGCTGCTATTATATCTTTAATAATTGATTCCAATATTTTCCCCACTACCGATGTCAGGGTAACCAGTCTATAATTCCCTGTTTTCTGTCTCTCTCCTTTTTTAAGAAGTGCGGTTACATTAGCTACCCTCCAATCCATAGGAACTGATCCCGAATCGATAGAATGTTGGAAAATGACATCCAATGCATCCACGATTTCAAGGAGCATTTTCTTCAGTACTCTGGGATGCAGACTATCAGGCCCTGGGGATTTATCAGCCTTCAATCCCATCAATTTCCCTAACACAATTTCCTGACTAATAAGGATTTCCTTCAGTTCCTCCTTCTCACTAGACGCTCGGTCCCCTAGTATTTCCGGAAGGTTATTTGTTCAATTGGTCTGCCATTTCTTTGTTTCCCATTATAAATTCACCTGATTCTGACTGCAAGGGACCTACATTTGTCTTCACTAATCGTTTTCTCTTCACATATCTATAGAAGCTTTTGCAGTCCGTTTTTGTGTTCCTGCAAGCTTACTCTCATACTCTATTTTCCCCATCCTAATTAAATCCTTTGTCCTCCTCTGCTGAATTCTAAATTTCTCCCACTTTATATGCCTCTTCCTGGGATTTAACACTATCCCTAATCCCTAATTTCCCTTGTTTACCACGGTTGAGCCATCTTTCCCATTTTATTTTTTACTCCAGACAGGGATGTAGAATTGTTGAAGTTCATCCATGTGATCTTTAAATGTCTGCCTTTGTCTATCCACCATCAACCCTTTAAGTATCATTCGCCAGTCTATCCTAGCCAATTCACGTCTCATACCATCGAAGTTACCGTTCTTTAATTTCAGGACCCTAGTCTCTGAATTAACTGTGTCACTCTCCATCTTAATAAAGAATTCTACCATATTATGGGCACTCTTCCCCAAGGGGCCTCGCACAACAAGATTGCTAATTAATCCTCTCTCATTACACAACACCCAGTCGAGGATGGCCAGCTCTCTAGTTGGTTCCTCGACGTATTGGTCTAGAAAACCATCCCTTATACACTCCAGGAAATCCTCCTCCACCAGGTTGCTACCAGTTTGGTTACCCCAATCTATATGTAGATTAAAGTCACCCATGATAACTGCTGTACCTTTATTACCTTTATTGCACTTATCCCTAATTTCTTGTTTGATGCCATCCCCAACCTCACTACCACTGTTTGGTGGTCTGTATACAACTCCCACTAGCGTTTTCTGCCCTTTGGTGTTCCGCAGCTCTACCCATACAGATTCCACATCATCCAAGCTAATGTCCTTCCTTACTATTGCGTTCCTTCAGCATCGCTGGATCAAAATCATGGAACTCCCTCCCTTAACAGCACTAAGGGAGTACCTTCACCACAGGGACTGCAGCGGTTCAAGAAGGTGGCTCAGAACCATCTTCTCATGGGCAATTAGAGATGGGCAATAAATGTTGGCTTTGCCAGCGACTCCCACATGCCAGGAACGAATAATAAAAATATTCATCCTAATCATTTACCCATGCCGACAATTTTCTATCAAATGGTTACACTGGCTTTTGCATTTGAGTAGATATCAATTAGAAATCACTGATCAAATGGAACCTGTGTAGTTTGGATTGCAGGATATTAATGTCTATGTGCTAGCTCCCTGAATTTATATAGTTAAAATCAGTTCCTTTATCCTAACATCATAAAAATATCTATTTATGGTTCTGTTATCGGGACAAGGGAATAGTTTTAGAAATGCAAGTCTAGACAGCCAGTGCACAGGCATCATACCGAACAAGTAGCAAATTTAAAAGCACATCAAATTAAGCACCACACAAAGGGAAACTGACGTTCCAGCCATTCTCTGATGACTGAAGTATTCTAATTTTAATGTCAATGGAATACAATGTATCTCAAATCTGTGTTGTAACAGTTCCAGTTTTAGGTCTCTTCCATTTTTGTTACTCAGGATTTTTTGGCTACCATTACAGTGGTAGGTGAGTCCTAACTCCCTTTAAGAGTTTCTGCCCTAGCATTGATATCTTAATAAGCTTTCAGTAATATGCCAATGATAACAGACAGAATTTTTCTCAATTATTTTAGCTACCGTACTTGAATTTCTCTATGCTTCCATTGATTCCCCCTCCTATTTTCAATTATTGGCAGAACATCACCTTAGTTTAAACTCTGAAGTGAACTTATTTAACAAAAGTTATACATTTATTCAACAAATAAATTAACAAACTTAATTGATAAGTATATCTTAACAATAATATATGTTGATATGTTTAGAGTAGATATACTTATATGCAGCTCTCCAAAAGAAAACAATTATCAGGTCATAATCTAAATTTTAAGTTATTGTTTTGCAGATATCTTTTATAAATTCTTTTAACTTTTATAGCCAAGTTTGCTGATGATACAAGGATGGGTGGGAAAGCAAGTTGTGAGAAGGGCACAAAAAATCTGCAAAGGGATATAGACAGGTTAAGTGAGTGGGCAAACATTTGGCAGATGGAGTATAATGTTGAAACATGTGAGGTTATCCACTTTGGCAGGAAAAATAAAAAAGCACATTATTATTTAAATGGAGAGAAATCACACAATGCTACAGTACAGAGGGACCTGGGGGTCCCTGAGAATGAAACACAAAAAGTTAGTATGCAATTACAGCAAGTAATCAGGAAGGCAAATGGAATGTTGGCCTTTATTACAAGGGGGATAGAGTATAAAAGCAGAGAAGTCCTGCTACAACTTTACAAGGTATTGGTGAGGCCACACCTAGAGTACTGCATACAGTTTTGGTCTCCTTATTTAAGGAGGGATATACTTGCATTGGAGGCAGTTCAGAGAAGGTTCACTCGGTTGATTCCTGAGATGAAGGGGTTGACTTATGAAGAAAGATTGAGCTGGTTAGGCCTATACTCATTGGAGTTTAGAAGAATGAGAGGTGATCTTATTGAAACATAAAAGATACTGAGGGGGCTCAACAAGGTAGATGCAGAGAGGATGTTTCCTCTCATGGAGGAATCTAGAACAAGGGGGCATAGTTTCAGAATAAGGGATCGCCCATTTCGAACTGAGATGAGGAGAAATTTCTTCTCAGAGGGTCGTAAATCTGTGGAATTTTCTCCCCCAGGGAGCTATGTAGGCTGCGCCATTGAATATATTTAAGGTGGAGATAGACAGGTTTTTGAGCAATAAGCGAGTGAAGGGTTATGGGGAGCGGGCAGGGAGGTGGAGCTGAGCCCATGATGGGATAGCCATGATCTTATTAAATGGCGGAGCAGGCTCGAAGGGCCAAATGGCCTACTCCTGCTCCTATTTCTTATGTTCTTAAGTTCTTATAAGTGCAGTTTTCTCTTTATGTTTTTCTAACTACTGCAGAAGCTTTGCTACTCTGAAATTTACCTTAGCAGTTCCAAACTGACTGAAGAAAAAGCTACAGTACCTTCATTATAAGAACACCTCTCATTCTTCTAAACTCCAGAGCGTATCGGCTCAGTCTATAAAATCTCTCCACATAGGTCAACCTTCTCATCTCAGGGATCAATCTAGTGAACCTTTGTTGCACCGCCTCTAAGGCAAATATGTCCTTCCTCAACTAAGGAGACCAAAACTGTGCACAGTACTCCTGGGGTGGTCTCACCAAAGCACTATACAATTGTAGTAAGACTTCCTTACTCTTGTACACAACCCCATTGCAATAAAGGCCTATATGCTATTTGCCTGCTTAATTGCTTGCTGTACTTGCATGCTATCTTTCAGTGTTTCCTGTATGAGGACACCAAAATCTTTCTGAACACCAACATTTAATAGTTTCTCACCATTTAAAATATATTTTGTTTTTGCTATTCTTTCTACCAAATTGAATAACCTCTCATTTCCCCACATTATATTCCATCTGTCACATTATTGCCGACTCACTTAACCTGTCTATATCCTCTTGCAGGTTCTTTGGGGGAGAAATTCAGCTAATGTGTGCCTTCCGTTAGTGTTCCCGGGGGACTCTAACAGGGCGCAAACGCATGCTCGCCCGGGCGCAGCACCACTACGACTCCTGCCAGTGGCGCCCCGGGCCGCTGCACCAGCGATGACGACGTCCTCACCGTGTACAGTGACCCATTTTCACCCCAGACTGAAAATTTGGCAGCGCTCCGTGAGGCTGCCATGTGTATTGCCCGCGTCAGCTTTATGGGGCATGGGCCAGGCTTCAGTTCGCTAACAAGGCAAAAATTAAAGGGAAGGTGCGGCGCTAATATTTTTTTAAATGGCTGACTTACTGGGCGCAGTGTTGCCTTTTCCAATTCACAGGGTCCATGCCGCGATGTTGCAGTCCGGCACTCTGCTTCTGTGCTAGCCTGCTGCCACGGCACCCCGCTCCCCAGTGGTGTAGGGTGGCCCCTTCTCCCTGATGCAGAGTCCTCAGCGTGCCCTCCCCTTTAACGGAAAGGGAGAGCCCTGTGCTCCCACCAGTGCTACACGCCTATCTGCATAGCGCCAGAAAATTCCCAAATGTTAATGCCCCAGTTCCGCCCCCGAGAGGAAGTGGATTATGAGAATTTGCGCTCCACTTCCTCTTGGGGACGGTAGGCCCAATTTATCTGCTGGGGCAGAACTCCTGCGCCTGCTGCAGGAAGTCCCGCTTCACAGTTGTTAACTTGGGGGCGGTATGCAATTTTGCCCCCTCTGTGTCCTCCTCACAGCTTAGTTTCCCACCTTGCTTTATATCATCAGCAAACGTAGATACATTGCACTCGATCACTTCATCTATTCATTATTATGGATTGTAAGTAGCTGAGGCCCAAACACTGATCCTTGCAGCACCCCACTAGTTACAGCCTGCCAACCGGAAAATGACCTATTTATCCCTACTCTCTGTTTTCTGTCCATTAACCAATCCTCTATCCATGCTAATATATTACCCATGAGCCCTTATTTTGCATAGCAACCTTTTATGTGGCACCTTATCGAATGCCTTTTGGAAATCCAAATATAATACATCCACTTGTTCCCCCTTTATCTACCCTACCAGTTACATCCTCAAAAAACTCCAATAAATTTGTGAAACATGATTTCCCTTTAATAAAACAATGCTGACTCTGCCTAATCAGATTATGATTTTCTAAGTGCCCTGTTACCATCTCCTTGATCATGAATTTCAGCATTTTCCTGATGACTGATGTCAGGCTAACTGGCCTGTAGTTCCTCGTTTTCTCTCACCCTCCTTTCTTGAATAGCTGGATTACATTTGCTACATTCCAATCCACTGAGACCGTTCTAATACTAATAATACTTTTATTTATATAGCGCCTTTAACGTAGTAAAACATCCCAAGGCGCTTGAATCTAAGGAATTTTGAATGATCAAAACCAATGCATCTATCTCTGCAGCCATCTCCTTTAGAATCCGAGGGTGTAAGCTTTCAGGTTCAGGTGATTTTCTGGCTTTTAGTCCCATTAGTTTCTCAAGTTTTTTTTCTACTGATATTAATGACTTTAATTTCCTCACTCTTATTAGATGATTGGTTCCCCACTATTTTTGTTATGCTTTTTGTGTCTTTTACTCTGAAGACAGATACAAATATTTGTTTAAAGACTCTGCCATTTCCTTATTTCCCCTTGTAATTTCACCTGTCTTAGTCTCTAAGGGACCAGTGCTTACTTTTGCTACTCTCTTCCTTTTTACATACTTATAGAAGCTCTTACAATCTGGTTTTATATTTCTTGCTAGTTTACTCTCATTCTATTTTCTCCCTTTTTATCATTTTTATGTCATCCTTCACTGCTTTCTAAAGCTCTCCCAATCCTTAAGTTTACTACTATTCTTTGCAACGTTATAAGCCTCTTTTAATCTAATGCTAACCTTTTATTTAAGATTTCCAGCATTTGTAGCTTTACCATTTTATTTTATCTGCTGTAGTTGTTTATTTACATTCCTATGATTGGTGCTGAATTAAAGGAACCTCCATGATGTCATGTATCCTACATGGTTACTGCTTGTACTATTACAAGGTGCGTCACCTGGGGACACTGCAGTGGGAGACTTGTAGCTTACCTGTGCAGGTGTGCCAGGCCTAGTATAAAAGGCAGGCCACCATGTGTGATCCTCACTCTGGAGTTACATTAAATGGACTAAGGTCACTACAGTTCAAGCACAACACATTGTCTTGTGGGGTCATTATTAGAGCATCTGAAGACATAACAATTGGCGACGAGATTATGGACCTTCACGCGAAAATGGCTAACCTTGGTACGTTGCAGCAGTTTGCCGATGGTGATGATTGGAATGCCTTTGTGGAGGGGCTTGACCATTTCTTCACAGCAAACAACCTGGCAGGCGACAATCCGACCACACTGGCTGATAAGCGCAGAGCTATCTGGCTAACCAGTTGTGGGCCCACCATCTATGGCCTCGTCAGGGACTTGCTGGCACCAGCAAAGACAATGACCAAGATGTTCGAGGAGCTCGTAACACTGATCCAAGAACAACTCAAGCTCAAAGAGAGCATCCTCACAGCCAGACACCGGTTTTATACACAAACGGCCCGAGGGCCAGCAGACCTCAGGAGGCTGGCGGCACCGTGTGATTTCGGCGTCCACCTCACCGAAGCGCTGCGGGATATCTTTGTCATTGGAATCAGTCATGAGGGCCTTCTTCATAAGCTGCTGTTGGCGGATACCACAGTCACACTGCAGAAGGCCATCTCCGTGAGCCAAACATTTGTGATCTCGACCTGCGGCTCTAGGCAGATGACTCATCCTCAGGACTCAAACCCGGCAAGTACTGTGCACAGACTGGCACCTTTTAGAGGCTGGACTGTAGAACGTGAATCCTCTCAGGGGAGAGCGAACAGGCCCCCGAGTCCCTTAACTCAGAGTCCGTCGAGGGGGGCTAATCGAGTAGCATCATGCTGGCGTTGCGGAGGGAATCACAGTGCTCATCAGTGCCGTTTTAAAGACTATGGGCCCAAGTTTCGAGCCACGCCTAGAACGGCGCAGTCCCGACCTGGACGCCCGTTCGTGCCACAAAGTGCGCCTAAAAAAAACTTCCAGATTCTCCAGCTCCCTGCAGGTCGTTTGCAGCTCGGCGCAGTGCAACATGAGCTGTAGGGGGCGGAGCCAGGTCCCTGCGCTGAAAACAGTGCCGAGACCTCTGCACATGCGCGCTACAGTGGCCGCGCATGTGCAGTAGCTCCAGGCACCCAAAACTGTGTGGGAGGGGCCGAAGCACGCAGCCCGTAGCCCTGGCCCAATGGCCTCACTGGGGCTGCGTGAATAAGGCTCCTCCCACGGCCAGCTCCTGCTTCCTCCTGACCCGACTCGACTCCCGCTTCCCGCCCCCTGCCTCCGGACCCGACCCGACTCCCGCTTTCCCCCCCCCCCCCCGACTGGACCCGACCTGGCCTCCCTCCCCCAAACCTGACCTCCCTCTCCCTCCCTCCCCCCTACCCGAACCAAACCGACCTCCTTCCCACCACCCTCCCCGACCCGCGCTCCCCCCGACCCGACCCGCGATCCTGACCCGACCCAACGCCACCTACCTGTAAATCTGGTGCTGGGGACGGGCCCTGCCCGAAGTCTCGGGCCCGGCTGGGCCCGGCCCGTTCAGCCTCCCTCCCCCTTCTCCTTTCCACCCCCCCGTCTCCTTTCCCCCCCCTCTCCTTTCCCCTCCTCCTTTCCCCCCCTTTTCCTCCTCCCCCCTTCCCCCTTCTCCTCCTCCCCCCCTCTCCTCCTCCCCCTCCCCTACTCCCCCTCTTCTCCTCCTCCCCCTTCTCCTCCTCCCCTCCTCCCCTTTCTCCTCCTCCCCCCTCTCCTCCTCCCCCTCCCCCTTCTCCTCCTCCCCCCTCCCCCTTCATCCCCCTCCCCCTTCTCTCCCCCCTCACCACACTTAAAGGGACAGTTCCACACTCTCAATCAATGTAATAGCAACTGTGAGTTAGATGTAAAATGTGTAATTGATTATCAGAGTTGTGTATATGCAATAAGCAAGGAAATGTCGCACGTTTGCGATCGGCGCTACAGGTTATTCACAATAAGTAAGTAGGATTTCAACTGCATACAGTCAATGCAGCAGGCAAACACCCATCGGGAGCACACAGGTCCAGCGAGCTACCCAACACTGTAGCCTGCGTCCCTGGGACCAGAAGGATGCACCGCGGAGTGTGGCCACAAGCAGCTAATGTATACAAGCTGCAAAGCAAGCGATCTCAGGAGGGTAATGACAACTGTATCGATACCCTGCCCCCCATCGCCTCCACCTCTCAGGCACCCGATGGCACCAACCGCCACGAGCCTGAAAAAGCAGACTGCACTAAGGCGCAGCCCCCAGACCCCATCGCCACCAAGGCTACACCCGGGAACGAAGGGTCACCCGCAATGGTTCTCCCAAATGGGACTGCGACCAGCCAAGATCCCAAACCAAATAACGCCCAGGCAAGCAAGTCAGCAGTTCCCTCTGCATGGCTAGATGACTGCTCCTCAGGGAACAGCAGTGACCCGGGGCGCAAGGAAAGGACAGGGAGGTCACAGGCATCTGCGAACCTGCCTGACGCTAGAAGCAACGGCAAAATCCCTGAGAGCAGGCAACTTGAGCCAACCGGGTTCCTACTGCCAGAACTGGGCACCGCGCCGCCACCGGACTACCTGGACACCATCCAGCAGTTCTGGCACTAGTTTGTCCTCACGCACCGGTGCTGACCCCAGCACTGACTCCAAGTATATTCCAAGTATGTACCTCACCATGGTACCACGAATGCAATATGGTAAATGCAAATTTTTTTTGGACTTGAATGTACATGAATGTAATGAGCCAATGGTACAATCTGTATATGGCGGGGTGGGGGGCCGGGGGAGAGAATGGAGTGCACAAACAGAAACCATCAGCATCTCTACTGCCAACGAAACACTATCTACTCACCCAAGATGGAAACAATCCTCCAAGGGTCAACCGGATAGAGCGAAGCCCAGAGCACAGTTAATGCATGAAGGCGATTTGCACCAAAGACTTGGGGGAGAGTGAGGTCATGTATCCTACATGGTTACTGCTTGTACTATTACAAGGTGTGTTACCTGAGGGCACTGCAGTGGGAAACTTGTAGGTTACCTTACAGGTATACCAAGCCTAGTATAAAAGGCAGGCCACCAGGTGTGATCCTCACTCTGAAGTTACATTAAATAGATTAAGGTCACTACAGTTCAAGCACAACACATTATCTTGTGGAGTCATTATTAGAGCATCTGAAGACACAACACACAAAGCTAAAACAAGGCAGAATGGGTTCATTGTAGACACAACAGCCACTTTTAGAGCTATATAAAAGCCTCATGATTACATTTGCTATTTTTTCTTGCTACAGATACAAACAGCTATTGTGTAAATTACCAGCATGGCCCTCTGGGAAATTTCCTGTGGTCATTTTAACAAAAACACATGAACGTTGTTCACTCCACCTAATTCCTGAAAGACAGTGAGTAAGTAACGTATTTCCAAATGCTGCCTTTGCACTCTGAACTGTCCAGAACCAGCTGAGAGTTAACTCATCTTCCTTTACTCCATTATCCTGGAGAGCTGACAATTCCTGTCTCCAGGAATTAAGATTAATCTCCAGGACACTGCCAGGGAGAAAAATCATAGGGCCATTAAAAATAGTGTTTTTTAAAAATTCTTTCAACATTTTTGTTTATTTGTTATAAAAATATTGGAGATAGGTAAAAAGGCTGATTGGATGATTTTTGACTGTCAGTCAATCAGGTAAAGGGTCTATTCACTTTCCAATTGGCGTGGGAATTATGGGCATGTTGGGTGATCAGTGACAGGAGTTTGGGGACAGGGTGGTTCGAGGCAGGAGCTCATAGAAACATAGAAATAGAAACATAGAAATTTACAGCGCAGAAGGAGGCCATTTCGGCCCATCGTGTCCGTGCCGGCCGACAAAGAGCCACATGGCCCTTCGTCAGCAGCCCTAAAGGTTACATACAAACCATGAACAAGGAAAGGCAAAGAGCACCCAGCCCAACCAGTCCGCCCCACATCACTGCAACATCCCTTATACTAAAAACATCTACACTCAACCCCAACTGGAGCCATGTGATCTCCTGGGAGAGGCAAAAACCAGATAAAAACCCAGGCCAATTTAGGGAGAAAAAATCTGGGAAAATTCCTCTCCGACCCATCCAAGTGATGGAAACTAGTCCAGGAGATCACCCTGGCCGTATTCTATTCCCTGCAGTACTTAACATTATATCTGCGCCGACCAACAAAAGGTCGTCTAGTCTAATTCCAATTACCAGCTCTAGATCCGTAACCCTGCAGGTTACGGCACTTTAAGTGCCCGTCCAACCATCTCTTAAAAGTGGTGAGGGTTTCTGACACCTCCAGGAATATGCACAACCAGTGTTAGCAACCCTACTCCCTTTGGGAAGGCCAATGACCTTAGTTCACTGAGTGCCTCACACTCCCAGTTAAAGGGAAGATGCAGGAGCAATTCTTCAACATTACGTTTCTGGCAGTGAGCCGTACTCACGGTGAGGCTCTCCTGCTGAGAGTGCATACTGGAAATTTGGACATGTAATACACACAATTCTCTGACTGTTCATTTAAATGGAAAACTTTAAATATCCAGATGTTTAAAAATAACAATTGTGATCTCCGCTTTCTGGCTGTGGGCCTTCCCAACTGACTGCAGGAAAGCAATGTGAAAACTGTATTGTTGGCCATTATGGCTGCTGGCAGCTGGAAAAAAATTGGCAGCCAGTTTTAAAGCTACAGATGGCTATTTACAGTCCTGGAACACTTCTGCAGCTGCCTCCAGTGTGAAACAAACATATGCTGTGGCAGAAGTGATAGCTTGCCCAAATTTCTAATATACGTTTACAGAGTGCCAAATTCAGAAAACTACTCCCCGGTGTGAGGAACCATGGTCACAAAACTGCATCCTACAGCATTTTTTACATTTCAGGAACCATTTCTGCAACAGTTTCAACAGGGCATTTATTGCACTCTGTATTGTAACAAAAATCATAGGGTAAATTCTCTGATTCTGCTCTCTAAGCTAGGAGTCATGTTTGTAGGGAGCGCAGGTCGGAAAAATCTGTGCTACTTGCTAGAGCCCTATCTCTCTTTGCGCACAACTCTACACCCTCACTTCTCTACTTGATATTGATCGTGACTGAACTCACACTAAAAGCATCTTGAGTGAAAAGGCAACATGCAAACTATTTGCATTTCCAAACTGACTGAGTAAAATTTAGTCACCAGCCACTAAAACCACATGCTAAAGATATAATTAATGCATACGGACAAAATGGAGTTACAACACAGCAATAAATTATGTGACATCGAGCATTCTGAGAAACCAGAAGAGTAAAATTTTAATGATTTAACACATTAAGGGCCCAAGTTTCCACACGATAAAAAACGGGCGCCCCTCCGAGCTGGGCGCCCATTTTTCACGCCACAAAGTGCGCCTAAAAAAACCCTCCGTATTCTCCACCTCCCTGCAGCTCCTCTGGCCCTCGGCGCGGTGCAGCAGGAGATGTAGGGAGCGGAGCTAGGACCCTGCGCCGAAAACAGTGCCGGGAGCTCTGCACATGCGCACTACAGTGGGCACGCAAGTGCAGTAGCTCCAGGCGCCTGAAACTGTGTGGGAGGGGCCCGAAGCACGCAGCCCCTAGCCCTGGCCGAATGGCCTCACTGGGGCTGCGTGAATAAGGCTCCTCCCACGGCCAGCTCCTGCTTCCTGCCGACTCCCGCTCCTGCTTTCCCCCCCGCCAGACCCGACCCGACCTAGAACTCTGTACTGTTTTTTTTTAAGTTGCCACTTCATGGTGGGAGACACTTCAGTCACATAGACCTCGTCAAAATGGGGGCTGATGGTTTTAGTAACCTCTACGTCTCCAGCTCCGAGATCAAGCACCTTGCCCGTCCTCCAGTGCGTCCCCACCCTGAGCAGCTGAAGAAACTGCTCCTCAGAGAAGACGAGCTGCCGCTCCTGCTTCCCCCCCCCCCCCCACACCGGACCCGACTCGACCCGCCTGTCGCTGCCGCTCCTCCACCCCATCCCCCCCCCCCGACCGGACCCGTCTGCTGCTGCCGCTCCCGCTCCCACCTGCCTCGACCCGACTCTACTCCTGCCCCCGGACTGGATCCGACCTGACCTCCCCCTCCCCGACCTGACCTCCCTCCCTCCCTCTCTCCCTCCCTAAAATAAAAATTGCAGAATTGCGATTTCTAACATAGTCCGTTCTCCACCAGTTGCTCCTAAAAATCAGGCGCAAATCATGTGGAAACTTGGGCCCTAAGAGTGGTAAATTGCGCAGCGCCCCATTTGGGGGTGGCAGCAGCCACGAGACGGGAGTTCCTGCGCCAGGCATGAAAGTCCCGTCCCACTCGTGATATTGGGGTGACCACCCCCGAGAGAAAGTAGAGCACAAAATAACATGCTCCACTTACTCTGTGGGGCGCAAGGGAGGCGGAAGCACAGGGAGAGGGGTGCAGCGCCACGCACTGGGATGCATAGTGCTGCCGTGTAAAAGGGGCCCTCCCGTTCCTTAAAGGGGAGGGTCAAGCTGACGTCGCTGCGGGTCCCTACTTGGACCACCAGGGAGCGGGGTGCTGTAGCATCAGACTGGCACTTAAGCATGAGCCCAGCGTTCAACGGCCGATTTTTTTTTTTTGCGAACGCCACCTCCCCTTTAACTAGCGCCCTGAGAGCGGCCTACAGCCCGGTAGGCAACCCCTGAAGCTGTCGCTGTCATTGCCCAGCACAGGGGACACGCCTGGATTTTTGCTCCAGGGTGAAAATGGATCGTTGCACACAGTGATGGTGCCGTCATTGCCAGCGCAGCGGAATGGGGTGCTACCAGTTACTGCTGCCGCTTGACAGAATTTGGCAGGAGTCATTAGCGGCGCTACACCCAGGCGAAAAGTCGTTTGTGCCCCGTTGGCGTTCTTGTGGGCGCTAAAGGGAGGTGCAAACAATCCGAATTTTTCCCCCTAATTGTCAACATTTTACCTACCTCTTATCTATATGTTCATTAAATAATTAATGTTTATTCATGTATGTTGTATATTGCTACATATAACCTTAATCAAATAAGTGTCCTGTTTTTTACTGGTTCATTTACTACTTTGTAAGTCCTATGTTGCATTTACCTCATGTCTTTGTTGCCATCAGCAACTCTGATTTTTTCAGCATAGTTCTAAGGTGGCCAGAAGCAATAGCTCTGGAGGTGTTTGTCTCACACTGGCAGCAGCTGCAGAAGTGTTTCAAGAATATAAATGGCTGACCGTAGCATTGAAAATGGCTGCCATTTTTATGGCACCCATACAGGCCAACAATACAGTATTCACGTTGCTCCTCTGCAAAAATCTTCCACAGATAGTTGAGAAGGTCCATGGCCAGAGAATGCTGTTTCTAAACAGCTGGATATGCAGACATTTGCACAAATGCAGTTGATTTTGTTTTCACAAAGGTGACAAAGTACAGATGAAAGTGAGTAGTTGGCCCATCTAGCTCATCCTTATATAGAAATCTACAGTTCTCCTAGCACGTTGAATGATTTCCAGAGTGTCAGCCTCCACTACCCAATCGAAAACACAATTCCAGGTATTATTCACTCTTTGCATGAAAAGAGGCATCTGTCCTGAACTTCCCTTCCACCAGTTTAACATGAAATGGTGCTTGCAATTGACATTTTCTATTTCACTTAGGGCCCATAATTCCATGGGGACTGCTATGCCAGCAGAAGAATAATGGAGTGGAACCTCTTTGCATTTGCAGTAGGCCATAGATCCAATCCCATCCTAAATTGTGAAGACTGGGTAATTTTCAATTATTGGGGCAGACATCCAGCGGTTCCATCCATAACTGCTCTATGTAAGGTGGCCCCTGGCTGTTCTGAGCCAAAGACAAAAATAACCTTTGAAGTCTTCAACTTCACAGGAGGCATTTAGTGCATATGTCCTCTTCATATTATTCTTCTAAATGTATCAACTCCCATTTCTCCACATTCAGTTTCATCTGAGATCTCTGTATCCAATTTACTAACTTGTCTATGTCCCCTGAAGACAACTTGCGAGGCTACAGTAAGGACAAATGTGTATGGAACGCGGGAGATACAGTTCCACCTGACTTCCTTGCTCATTTGAAAAATGCTCTTTTTCCTCTAAATCTTGGAGTGCTATTGGAATCCCAAGGTAGAAGCAAGACTATTGTAAGAAATGGAGTTGGAAGTAAAAGTCTTGTAATGCAAAAAATCAAACCTAAACAGTAACAAAAGTCAATGGACCGATGAAAATGCAGTTAGTGCAAACATGATAAAGCAAATAAAATCCAACCTACTATAAAAAAATACTACCCACCTCTAAGAAGTAATTCCTATAGGTCAGGTCATTCATACATCTCATATAGGTGAGCAGTATTATTGGTGAGGTGGCAGCAAAGAAGCCACTAAGTCACACATGGGACTAACTTAAATAACTTTGGTAAGTTTAACGAGGCTTGTGGTGGTTACCCGCTGAGAAATTCAGGAATTTTCATGCTGCCAGTGAAGCTTTGCAAAATTCACCCCATACTCTACAGAACTGGCACTATAACTCCAACAACAAATGTATTTACATAATGGCTTCAACATAGAAAATGGTCCCAATGAGTTTCTTAGAGGGGAAATGGAGCAGACACCAAGGGGCCGAAGTTGCCCTGTTCTGTGCCTCCCGTTAGCACCTCCAAGGCACTAATGGGGCATGAAACTGTTTTCGGCTTGGGGGTGGGAGGGAAACACTATTGGCTCCTGCAAAATTGAGTAGGACTAAAACGGAGGCAGCTGGTAGCGGCCCGGGCTGCCGTACCTCCGGCGATGACATCATCGGCATTTGCGGCGACCCTATTCCGCCCCGTGGCAGAAATTGCCGAGCACCCGATGAGGCCACTGCGAACAATGCCTGCGCCAGCTTCACGAGTCGCAAACCAGGTCGGCTTCCATTAAAGGGGAGGTGCGTTGCACCATGCACCATCATTTTTTTTCTTCGGCAGACTAACCGGTTGGCCCGTTCTGCTTGCCTGTCGCGTGGTCCGGGTCGCCATCATACAGCCCGGCACTCCATTTGAGTGCTAGGCTGCGGCCATCAAAGGGCCTACAGAGTTCGCAGTGGCTCTCCCCTTTAACGGAAGGGGATGGGCTTTGAAACGCGGCAGCTCTTGTGGAGCAGCCACGTAGTGCTACCAATCCTGCCTGCATAGCGCTCCTTTCTACCGCCCCAACAGAAAGTGGAGTGCACAACATTGCCCTGCAGGTAACCTGAATTTCGCGGCCTGCCCCGACTTGGTTACCACGCCCAAACGGGTCGTAAACCCATTTCGGCCTTCAAGTATTTGTAGGAGAGTTAAATGAGGTGGCCAAAAGTTTACTTGAATTGAGTTTTGAGAAAGTTTTAAAAGATAGAGAGGGATGTAGGGAGATGTTTGAAATTGGAGAGTGAGTAGCAAAGGGTAAGGCCAAGGTATCGCAGAACATAGGATCATAAGGAACAGGAGTAGGCCATTCAGCCCACCAAACCTGTTTGGAGAGGTAGGGTTAGGTGAGGTCATGGGGAGATTTGTAGATGAGTATTTAAGTTCAATCCATTCAAAACTAGAAGCCACAAGGCCTCTAGCCCCAAGGATCCCTTACATACTTGCCTCCCTTCCAAGGAAGCTAGTAGCAAGGTATACCACTAGCCTCTTTTGGAAGCCCCTACATTCAGGCTCTTGCCCAATAGGATGTAGACCTCCTTAGTGCCTGCCCACTTCTCTTGCATGGTTGCCCTTTGGTGTACCTGCTGCAGATACAAGCACTCCACTGCCCCTCAGGGGAATCCCTAGAAATCTTCAGACAACATAAAAGAGGCAGAACGTAGCATAATCAGTCTTGGAGCCTTTTTTCCTTCATTTGAAACTGTGAACTGAGCATTCCGAGGAGCATAGGAGACAGATATCAGCCCTCTTGTATAATGGAAGTGGTTCTGCCAACAATAAAATAATCCGAACATAGTAACCAAATAATGGATTGTTTCAGGAAAAAATTCTTGTATATAATTTAAACACATTCAAGGAAAGACAGCAAAAAGAGCATTAATCCAGGAAACGTCCAAATTCATAAAGCAGTAATATATCATATATGAGTTCAGATGTGACTTAAGTGTGTTTTATGTGTTTGTTTGTGATGAAAGGGTGTGTACAGCTCATTCCTGAAATTGATGCTGAAGATAATGTTGGTAGTTTGAATTAAACAATTGCAAATCATTCATTCTGAGAGGGATAAAAGAATGTTGTTCTTTTTCTGTGTGCAGGGAACTTTTCCTACTGGGAGATAATGTTGGAAAATTGTGGGCACACTCCCCATGCGTCGGTATTAATTTATTGTAACAGATATAAAATCATAGCTGGAGTCTTGAATGAGGCATGGTGACATCTTTCACATGATTACGCGGTGGATCGGCAGATACTTAGATTTCCTTTGCACATAGATAATTCAGTTAATTCAGCAAAACATTCGGGGTGAGATTTTCCACTTTTTTTGCATGCTTAACGCCCACTTAGCGTCCATTTTACCGTTGAAATGACGTATAATGCCCATATATCGGCCATTTAGCCACAAAATGGAAACTGACGGACATTTTTCGGAAACTTATTGCCGAGCGTTACTTTCCCCGTGTGCGTAACGCTGCGAAAATATATTACCGCCCACTTTTTGGTGCGGAATCATCAGAATGGGCGAAATGAACACACATAATATCGGCCAGCATTAGTTTCTGCACGGAATTAGCGCCGAGATTCAATAATACCGCCCGCCCACTTTTTTTAATCGTAAAGATCACATTTGCCGAAACTAACGGCCATGAGATTGCCCAACATCACTTTCACCATCTCACACATATATCGGCCACAATATCACTCGCCCCAAAAAACGCCCGGAAAATGTGGAACTAACCAGAACTAATCACAGCGTTAAGGACGCTATGTTCTACACTACATGTCGCATCCCTTAAAAGGCTGCTCAGCTTCAACCTCGGGGGAGGTCAGATGTACTTTGGAGGTGATATGAACATCTGTACAAACATCTTGACCATACTGTGACCGATTGGAATTCGATAGATGTCTTCATCGGGACAGTCATTCTTTGTGACTAATTGATGGAAAACAGAGAGCGGTTGCAATGGGACCTGTCCTTTCTCACCCTCTCTTGATGACCAGTTACATGCTGCAGACTCGAGATGGCAGAAGGTACGCTCCACAGCATTGTGTGCCCAATGTAAGATGTGCCAGACTGATGAGGAGGGCCAGATATTACACCCGCCGCAAGTACAGGGACAAGCGATCTTGCCTCGACTTGCCTGACACCACCTGCCTTCAGAGACTGCACTTCCACAAAGAGGTTATCACTGAGGTATGCCAGCTCATAAGGGGAGATCTGCACCACCAGTACTGCACTGTCCGTCGAGGTCAAAGTCACCGTGGCACTGTCGTTCGATGCGTTGGGTTCTTTTCAGGCCTCAACTGGTCTGTTTCAGCATGCCACACATTGTTGCATTAGACAGGTCACTGAAGCCCTGTATGCACACAGGAGGGACTTGATCAGCTTCCCTGTGATCAGCTCGGGAGGCACAGACTGCGAGGGCTCTAGGATTCTCCAGAATTGCAATTTCCCCAAGGTACAGGGAACAATAGACTGTACTCAAATCGCGATGTAGGTACCTTTTCAGGATGCAGAGGTTTTCAGGAACCTCAAGGGATTCCACTCCCTGAATGTGCACCTCGTTGTCGACCACCAGCAAATTATTATGGCAGTGAATGCTAAATTTCTCTCATGCAGCATCCATGATGCTCACATCCTGCATGAGAGCACTGTATCTGACTTGTTTAACAATCGCCACAAGGTCAATGCTGGATGCTTGGTGAAAAAAGATGTGACCTCGCCACCTGGCTGATGACCCACCTCTGTGACACCCACACAAAAGCCGAGAGGCGATACAACAAGAGCCACAGAGCCACTTGCAATATCGGGGAGAAAACCATTGGAGTGCTTAAGCAGCGCTTTAGATGCCTGGACCACTCAGGAGGCTACCTCCAATACCACCCTGTGCAGGTAGCATGGTGTACTCCATGCTGTTCAACTTGGCTATCAGGTGGGGACAAGAATTGCCTGAAGTTTCTGACAGTCCACCTCACCAGAGAGGAAGAGGAGGATGAGAAGGCGGACGCTGACATCGGCCCAGACAATCAGGCTGCGCTGAAGCCATGCCCCTGCCCCCCTGTAGACTGCATGAAAGGGCCCGTGGTGGCATGATAGCTTCAAGAGCCTTACGTCAGGAGCTCATCAATAAGCGCTTTGCCTGAAAGAACGTTGGTGGTATTTACAAGGCTGACGCACTGCTGGGTGTGCAGTTCATACATCAATGGTGGGCATCACCTTGGTGACAGTTAAAGTTTAAGTTGATTGAAATTAAGTGTAATTATTCCCTTTGAGGTTCAGGAATCACCGGTGTGTAATAGTGCAGCTATCTGAGCCAATGCGCAACAAGGTTATGTTAAATAAAAAAACATTTAAACCGAACATTTGTCTGAAATCATCAGTATTTCTGTAAAAACCAACCCTTCTCCCCCTACCCCTCCCCACTTCTCCTTCCCATCTCTACCCCTTCCCACCTCTACCCCTCCTGACTCCAAGCCACCTGGCCGAGGAGCTCCTCGGGCGATGCTTCAATGGGCGGTGGGGGGGGAGGATGAAGGCCGAACTGCTGCTTAAACATATAGGGGAGAGGATAGTCCTGAGGTGGGAACTTGCTCTGAGCCAGAAGCAAGATGTTGCTCTTGGCTCTTATGTATGGTTGGCAATGGGGGTAAGGCATCTTGGGGTGCAGCGCTGTGCTCCAGGACCACTGGGAGCCCTCTGCCACCACTAGCTCCAGGGACTAAACCATCCCTTCCATGTTATATCTTATTTGTTGGACAAAAACTCGATGCCAACTATGTTCTTGGTACTTACTGGCTTTTTGCTGTTCGTGAATCTCCCTCGTGTCTCCCAGAACAGCCAAACAAGCACATACCACAGCCACACATGCTTCAGTCCCTCTCTGCTCCCTCTCTCTCAGCCTCCAATGCAAGTATATCCCTCCTTAAATACGGAGACCAAAATTGTACACAGTACTCCAGGTTTGGCCTCACAAATACACTGTACAGTTGTAGCAGGACTTCTCTGCTTTTATACTCTTTCCCCCTTGCAATAAAGGGCAACATTCCATTTGCCTTCCTGATTACTTGCTGTACCTGCATACTAACTTTTTGTGTTTCATGCACAATGACTCCCAGGTCCCTCTGTACTGCAGCACTTTGCAATTTTTCTCCATTTATAATATAATTTGCTTTTCTATTTTTCTGCCAAAGTGGATAACCTCACATTTTCCCACATTATACTCCATCTGCCAGATTTTTGACCACTCACTTAGCCTGTCTATATCCCTTTGCAGATATTTTGTGCCCTACTCACAATTTGTTTGCCACCCATCTTTATTAACATAGATTGTAAATAGTAGAGGCCCCAGCACTGATCCCTGCAGCATCCCACTAATTGTTGTTTGCCAATGACCCGTTTATCCAGACTCTCTCTTTTCTGTTAGTTAGCCATTCTTCTAAGCATGCTAATATATTACTCCCAACCCCGTGAACTTTTATCTTGTGCAGTAACCTTTTATGTGGCACCTTATCAAATGCTTTCTGGAAATCCAAATATACCACATCTACTGGTTCCTCCTTATCCACCCTGCCCATTACATCCTCAAAGAACTCCAACAAATTTTCCTTTCACAAAACCATGCTGACTCTGCTTGATTGAAATATACTTTTCCAAATCTATTGCTTCTTTAATAATAGACTCCAGCATTTTCCCAATGACAGATGTTAGGCTAACTGGTCTATAATTTCCAGTTTTTTGTCTGCCTCCTTTTTTAAATAGGGGCATACATTTGCGGTTTTCCAAACCGCTGCAACTGCCCCAGAATCCAGGGAATTTTGGTAGATTATAACCAATGCATCCACTATCTCTGCAGCTGCTTTTTTAAGACCCGAGGATGTAAGCCATCAGGTCCAGGGGACTTGTCCGCCTTTAGTCCCATTATTTTACCGAGTACTACTTCTTTAGTGATAGTGATTGTATAAAGTTCCTCCCTCTCGCCCCTTGGTTATCCACAATTGGGATGTTTTTAGTGTTTTCTACCGTGAAGACCGATACAAAATATTTGTTCAACGTCTCTGCCATTTCCCTGTTCTCCATTATTAATTCCCCAATCTCATCCTCGAGGGCATCAACATTTACATTAGCCATTCTTTTCCTTTTTACATAGCTGCAGAAACTCTTACTATCTGTTTTTGTATTCCGTGCTAGTTTACTTTCATAATGATTTCAGAAGTACAAAGCTTGAAAAACATGACTAAATTTGTTCACATATTTGATCATGTAACTTGGTCTACTCAAATTTTGGGAGAAAGTTAAATTGGTTTGATGTGTTACCCAAACTCCAGAGGCTAGAATTTTGAAAGCTGCTACAAACCAAATCAGCATGTGCTCATTTTTGAGGAGTCAGAGATGCATGCTCATTAAATTTAATTGTTAATCTGAGGAACTTTTTAATTCAAGTTACAACCGATTATCTTGTTTCCTGTTTTCAAGGAGATTTCTTCTGTCTGCTTCAAAACATCCAACTTTCTGGAAGGCAGATTTTTTAATATAAGCAATTATATTTGATTATTTTGCAGTTGTAGAACACTTCTATTTCATTGGGAGCTTCTTACGTTTAATGTAAAGGTCTATGCTTTTAACAACCTCAACTATCAACTGCTCATTCATTGTCACACTTCCGTCTTTGATGCTGAGCAAAATATTCACCATCTCCCATTCCGGTTGTTTCCTGCTGCCACCCCATTTTCACTTCCTCAGGTTCAAGGGCAGCAATCTTAACTATATCTGACATATAACTGACCTCGCTATCTATCACCAGATCTGGCTTGACTACATCAAGAGCTATTGAGTCTTTCCTTTGCCAAAACAGCCGACTATTCTAGGATCATTCTGGAGGACAAAGGTAATGCCAGACTCCTTTCAACGCCCTTCCCCGACACTCCACCTTCACATCTAGCAAGTCAATGATCACCACCAAAATCGATTAACTAGTCATTTAGCTCATTGTTATTTGTGAAACATCGCTTATGTTAATTAGTTGCTGTGTTTGCCTACAAGAGCAACTACAATTCCAAAGTAATTAATTTTATGTTAAAACACTTGGGACGTACTGAGAATATGAAAGAGGAATATAAATGCAAGTTATTTTTTCTTCATCCCATCCATTAGACTGTACCTTCCTCCATCTCCATCCCACCCTCAACTTGAACCCTTATCCCTCTCTAGTTTATCCCCCATCTTCCCTCCCCTCTCTAAGCTCATATCTTCTATGAGACCTACCTTCTGCTCCCCATTCTCTCTCATCTCCTGATTATCCAACTTTGCTTCCGGGCCCCAATTTAGCCGATAATGTAAATGGTTCCCTCTTTTCAGATACTGTCCCTCAACCTTTCAAAACAACCATAATCACCCTCCTCAAAAAAAGCACCCTTGAAATATTGGCTAAAGGACAGTTAGCAGGGAGTGGTGATGAGCAGTTGTTTTTCAGACTGGTGGAAAGAGTGTAGTGGTGTTTCCCAGGGGCCAGTGTTGGGACCACTTCTCCTTTTGATATATATTAATAATCTGGAATTGGGTACACAAGAGGCATACTTTCAAAGTTTGCAGATTACACGAAACTCGGAAGTGTAATAAACAATGAGGAGGATAGCAACAGACTTCAGGAGGACATGGACAGACTGGTGAAATATGAAGATGGGATGGCAATTGAAATTTAATGCAGTGAAGTATGAAGTGATTATTTTTGGTATGAAGAATGAGGAGAGACAATATAAACCAAAGGTATAATTTTAAAGGGGGTGCAGGAACAGAGAGACCTGGGGGTGTACATACTTAAGTCTTTGAAGGTGACAGGATAAGTTGAGAAGGCTGTTAAAAAGGCATGCAGGATCCTTGGCTAATAAATAGAGGCATAGAGTACAAAAGCATGGAAGTTATGCTAAACTTTTATAAAACATTGATTAGGCCCCACAGCTGGAGTATTGTGGCCAATTCTGGGCACCACACTTTAAGAAGGATGTCAAGGCCTTATGGTGCAGAGGAGATTTACCAAATGGTACCAGGGATGAAAGACTTTAGTTATGCAGCGAAACTAGAGAAACTGGAGTTGTTTTTCATAGAGCAGAGAAGATTAAGAGGAAATTTGATAGAGATGTTCCTATGAAGAGTTTTGATAGAGTAAATGAGGAGAAATGGTTTCCAATGGCAGGTTGGTAATTAGAGGACATAGATGTAAGGTTAATTGGCAAAAGAACCAGAGACGACATGAGGAAACATTTTTTAAGCAGCAAGTTGTTATGATCTGGAAATCACTGCCTGAAAGGGTTGTGGAAGCAGGTACAATAATAACTTTCAAAAGGGAATTGGATAAATGCTTGAAGAGGAACAATTTGCAGGGCTATGGGGACAGAGCGTGGGAATGGGACTAATTGGATAGCTCTTTCAAAGAGTTAGCATAGGCATGACAGGCCGAATGGTGTCCTTCTGTGCTGTATCATTCTATGATTCTATGACCCCCTTCTTTCTATCCAACTCCCATTCCATCTCGAACCACATTTTCCAATTCAAAGTCATTGACTGTATTGTTAACTTCCTGATCCATGTGTACTCCTGCTTATCTAACATCCAGTAGTGGACAAGTCATAACTTCCTCCAGCTAAACATTTATAAAACCATAGCCATCGTCTTTAGCCCCTGTCACAAACCTCGCACCCTCACCACTGACTTCATCTACTCCCCTCCCCCCGCACGCAACCAATGCCTCAGATTGAACCAGACTGTTCGTAACCTCAATGTCATTTTCAGGCACGAGCTAAGCTTCCAAATTCATACCCTAGCCATCACAAAGACCACCTACGGTCCCCTCCATAATCTCACCCATGTCTTTCCATCTGCTGCTGAAACCTTAACTCCTGCCTTTGTCACCTCCAGGTCTGATTATTTCAATGCTTTTCCCACCTGGCCTCCCATCCTCCAACCTCCATAAATTGTAGCTCATCCAAATTCTGCTGCCAGCAATCCTATCCCAAACCAAGTTCCATTTCTCCAACACACTCATTCTTACTCATGGTTCCCTAAGTCCCCAGCATCTCAAATTTAAAATTCTCATCATGTTGTTCAAATGTTTCCAGGCCCTTAACCCTCCCTACCTCTGTGAATTCCTCCAGCTCTACAAACCTCCCCCTGAAATATCCATTCCTCCGACTGGCTTTTTTCACCCACCATTGGCAACGGTGGAGTCAGCTGCCTAGGTTCCACTCTTGAGAGCTCTCTCCCCTCCATTAAGACTATCCTTAAAACTCAACTCTTTTGACTAAGCTATTGGTCACCTCTTCTAACTGCTCCTTCTTTGACTTAGAAACCATTTCTATTGCACTTTTGTGAAGCATCTTGGGGCATTTTTCTACATTAAAGGAGCTATATAAATGCAAGTTGCCATTGCTGTAAAACACCAGTGTTTGTAACTAGAAACTGCCAGAAAATTCTGCCACAGGGAGCATCAAAGGAGACCTTCCTAGCCACATCTCTGAACAATATTGGCAAAACAGCATCAGCTCCAAGTCCAAATTATGCTTTTCCAAATGTCCTGCTACTGCCTCCTTAATAATGGACTCTAGCATTTTCCCAACAGCAGATGTTAGGCTAACTGGTCTATAGTTTCCTGCTTTCTGTCTGCCTCCTTGGTGATTTTCTAGAGAGAATCAGAAGGCAGGGTACCCCCTTCAGCTGGATGTACTGGACATTGCAGTTTCACCAGAAAATGAAATTCCTGGTATTTGGAGTTCCCAGGTCACACGGTGATTCTACCTCAAATAAGGTACAGGTACAACGTCCGAAATCTGGAATCCTTGGGACAAAATCCATTCCGTTTTTTGGGTTTTTACGGATTTCAGACAAGAAAATCAAGAAAACCAAATCCGTGCCAGATTTTGGGTTTTGGCTCAAAATGTCCGGTTTTCGGACAATAATTGCAGATTCCGGACGACTCCATCAGCTTCGCGCAAAATGTCCGGTTTTCGGACAATTCCGGTTTTCAGAGTTCCGGATTCGGGACATTGCATCTGTATTGTAGAAACTAGGTAAAATGGTTGGATTTGTAAAAAGTAGAGAAGGAAGCCAACATTTCTGAGTCCCCACCTAATTCCTGGGCCCTCTGCCATACTCCAACTGGACTTACTGTGGGAGTGTGCTGGTAGGCCCATGAAAACTCCGTGTCAAGCTGTATTATGTATAATTTCTCTGCATAACGATTATCACTTCAACTTAAAAAAATTTCCAAACTTTTCCAATGTCTAACATATGTCTCAATGACTCTAGCTCAGCAAGTGATGGTTAATAGCATTTGAATTTTTCAAATAGGGAAGAATTCCAGACAGGAAAATTGGCATAGGAGGGGTTCCACAATTGCTGATGTTCAGAGATTAATATTTAGTATCCTGAATGGATTTTTGGATTTACTCTTTTGCTCCTGGCATAAACATAGAGCTCCAGTTTAAATGCTCAGGTGCGATGTGCCAAAGGGTCTCCTTCTATGCTGTATGATTCTATGAACTTTAGGTGCTGCTAAAGTCATGGGCCCCAAAATTGGTGGAAGCTAGGTGCTGCCCAAATACCGCCCAAAGGACCGCTGAGATCTTGACGGTACTTTGGGCGGAAGTTTCATGGAAAAATCTTGGAGAGATGGCCCAGTGGCAAAAATGGGACTTATGCCCTGAATCTAGGCGGCAGTGGGCGGTAGCTCCCATTCTGGGCGGCAAAGGCAATCCTCGGCAAAGTACCACCGAGGATTGAGTCAGGCCCGGGGCGGGGGAACTGATTAAATTAAAAATTTTCAAAAATTTTTAAAAAACACTAGCAATCCTTCAGGGAACCCAAGCCACCTGAATCCCTGCCAAAAAAATAAAGAAAAGAAGTATACTAACCTTTTTTTGCAGGTCTTGCTACTTACCGTTAAGGTTAGACCTGCCTCCACATGGCGGTCTTTTCCCCTGTTGCAGCGGAGGACCACCCGAACCAAACTGGCAGCTCGGCGAATGGGAGGACTCTTACATACTTTGCATGCCGGCGCACGCCAGCGGACTGTCAGCGGGCGGCCCCCAGCGGTCTTCCCTCCCTGCCGGCAGGAGGCCTCTACCAAACTCACTCGGCGGGGAGACCGCCCAGAAAACTTGTCGGTAGCGGACGGTAAGTCCACCAACTTTAGCCCCATCGACTTTAAGAGAATGTAGTGATGTTCCTGCAATATTGTAGAAGAAAGATTCTGGCATGGTATCCTGGTCTATATTCCATTGAATTATTATAGAGATAGGGTAGCTATGGGAAAACTATATCCTCTGGCAGGGAATCAAGAAATAGGGGATAAGGGCTCAATTTTTCCCGAAGCCGTTTTTTGGCATATTACCAGAGTTTTGCCTGTTTTTTTAGGTCACAACCGCTCCAAAAATAAATGCGGCAAGTTTCCCCATTCTATTTTTTTTTAATTGGTGCCCCGCAGCCTGTTCTGTAGCCTCGGCGGGTGGAGCCTAATGTCTACGCCAAAAAAATGATGCTGCCCCTTCTGCGTAGGCGCGGAAAAAAAAGTAGGATGTTTTTGACGTGAATCCTATGGGCGCACGTGTGCAGTACAGCTCCCGGTCTGCAATCGGCCATTTTTAAAGAGCCAGTTGTGTTTGAGAACTTTAATTCTCATTGGAAAAATCGGAGCTACAATACAATATGCAACGCAGTGCAAGGACCAAGAATTTCTTACAGGATGAAGTGGTGGCACTAGTTACTGTGATTGAGGCCAGATGGCATGAACTGGACACCAGCAGAAGTGACATAAAAGTTTCACCAAAAGAAATGAAGAAACGCTGGAACCAACTTGCAGAAGATTACTCTGCAATGGTGACCACCCGAGGTCTGGCAGCCAGTGCAAAAAGAAGTGGCAGGACCTTGATCAAGTAGTTAGTGTAAGTAATATTTTCATTTTTTCACTGGAATTGTAATTGTAAATGTGACCATCTGTATATGTCCCACCCAACAGAAAGCTACCCTCTCTAAAATGTTATCTTTACATCTTTGCAGAGGAAGATGGCACACAACAAAAGGGAAAGAACTCGAACAGGAGGAGGCCCAGCAAATCTGCACCCACTGACACCCTTGGAAGAGAGGGTCGCTGCTTTGATGGGTCCTGCCTGGAGAAAAGCAACCACCACTGCATAAGCTGGGCTCACACTCGAGGGAGAGGGTAAGTCCTGCAAATTCCACAGTCTGGCTTTCCTAAATGCTAAGTACTGCACGGGCTAGCCATGATTCGGTTCATGGGGATCTCTCTGTCAGCTATGCTTCTTCGGTTGATGCAATGTGCTATCATTCATCGTGGTCCTTCAAATCAGCCTGCTGCCTGCACTGTGTGAGCCTACTCATGCCACCCACCCTGGCCCCCTCCTCTGCTGCTAACCAGTTGTCTGTTCTGTTATATTTTGCAGAACTTGAGGCCAACCCGAATGATGCAGAAGAAGAATCAGACGAGGACGAGCCTGAAGAGGAGAACATCTTCCAATCCCACCTTCCAGACCAAGAGCATGGGGGTGAGGGTGAGGGGGAGGGGTAGAGGGAGGGGATAGATGAAGCCCCCACTGTTGTACTCACTTTGGAGGAGGTGCAGGTGCCGCTCATTGAGGTGCTAATCCCTTCCCTGAGTAGTGGTTTGAGTGTTGGTGGGACATTCCATGGTTTCCCACTGTCCGAGGCTGGGGATTCCAGAGGGGTGCTGCGAGGCACAACCAGTGCTCCACTATCCCAGGCTGCAGGTCCCAATGCGATGCAGCAAAGCGCATCCAGGGCCTCACCATCCCAGGCTGCGGGTCCCAGTGGGATGCAGCAAGGCACACCCAGGGCCCCACCGTCTGAGGCTGTGGGTCCCAGTGGGATGCAGCGAGCCACACCCAGGGTGAGGAGGGGAAGGAGAGCTCGATAGCACTCTCCTGAGGTGCAGGATCTAACAGATGTGGTTCAGATGATGGCAATGAGTGTGGAGAGCATTGACCTTACCCGATCATTCCTGGACACCATCAGTGGGGTGGGTGGTGAGGTATTGGGATTGTCAGGAGAAGTAACAACATTCTCACGAGAAATGGGAACGCTGTCCGGCAACATGAGGGAGGGAATATCGCAGTCAGCTGAAACAATGTTGGTGCACATGAGGGAGGGAATGTCACAGGTAGTTGATGTGCTGTCAATGAACATGAGGGAGGGAATGTCACAGGTAGTTGATGTGCTGTCAATGAACATGAGGGAGGGAATGTCACAGGTAGTTGATTGCTGTCAGTGAACATGAGGGAGGGAATGTTGCAGGTAGTTAACACACTTTTGCTCAACATGAGGGAGGGCATGTCATAGGTAGGTGAGACACTGTCAGGGCACATGAGGGAGGGAATTTTGGAGGTAGTTGAGAAACTGTCAGGGCACATGAGGGAGGGACTGCTGGAGTTAGCTGCTGCAATAAGGGAACACGCCCAGACCCCGCGCTCATTGACAGAATCAACTGCTACTCCCACTCCAATCCCCAGACTAGCCTCTGAAGAGGCCCAAGCTTAGCCTTCCACATTACCGACTGCTCCCTCACCCATCAAGAAGTGCGCATTACCCGAGATGTTCAAAAGAATAAGCTTGGTACCAACCCGAGAAATGTTGCGCCACCATCTGCGGGCAGGGGTGGTGGAGTCACTCAGACCAAGCGCAGCGGGGGGTCTTAGAATAAGGTGGAGAAGAGATGGGTGCAGCCATCTTTTGTTGCTGTTGTTATTATTGTTGTTACAGTTGTAACTGTTCTCAAATTAAAAGTGTTTTGTAAGTTATGTAAATTTACATGTTTAAAAGTTTGTAAGTGATCTTAAAGTTTTTAAGTGATCTTAGAGTTTGTAAGTGATCTTAAAGTTTGTAAGTGATCTTAAGTGAAAACTTTAAAGTTTGAGACAAGAATATTTTTATTAAAGTTAAGTTAAGTACAAACAAATGTTTGTTAAACTTTTGAATAAAGTATATTTTAAATTATAACTGAATCATTTACATTATTTGTTCCATTATTAACACAACTTTTTGAAGTAAACAAGAATTATTTCCATCATTTGTTCCATTAACACAGCACAACATTATGGAACAGGTTCAAAAAGTAAACATGGTCCATGTGGAATAGTTGCCGCTGAGCCTTCAGGCAGCAAAGTGTTCACGGATGAGCTGCTGGCGCAAGGCTCGAGCAATCGTTAAAGGGGCATGATGGCACAACCTCCTCGACCGTCAGGTAGTTGCATGGCTTCCTCGTCCTCCTCCTCCTCCTCCTGCTCGTCAGCTGCATCTTCCTCCTCATCATCAGCCACTCTCACCTCAGGTGGGTCTTCTACTATTAGTTGCTGCTGCCTCATGATGGCTATGTTATGCAGCAATGTGGACACAACAGTGAACTGACCGACAATCTCAGGGGAGTATTGCAAGTAACCTTCGGAATGGTCCAGGCATCGGAAATGCAGCTTCAAGATGCCAATGCTCCTCTCTCTTATGCTGCGCATCGCAATGTGCGACATGTATTCCTGGTCAGCTTCCATCCGGGTTACACATAGGGGCGTCATGAGCTAGGTGGCGAGGCCGTACCCTTTATCTCCCACTAGCCAGCTCTGCCCTTCTGGCTGCTGCTGAAACATGGCAGATATAACGCTCTCGTGTAGGATGAATGCATCATGTGTGCTCCCAGGGTATCTTGCATCAACTGACATAATGTGATGCATGTCATCACATACGAGCTGCATATTAATGGAGTGGAAGCCTTTTCTGTTCCTGCACATCTCAGAATCCTCCAAAGGTGCTCGCAAGGCGATGTGGGTACAATCAATACAACCCTGTACCTTTGGGAAGCCAGCAATCGTGGAGAAGCCCACAGCCCTGTCATGCATTGCCTGGGTGGTCATAGGGAACTTTATGTAGTCATTCCTCCGGGCATATAGTACAGCAGTCACCTGCCAAATGCAGACATATGTTGCATGTTGAGAAATGATGCACACATCCCCAGTTGTTGCTTGGAACGATCCGGATGCATAGAATGAAAGTGCAGCTGTAACCTTCATTTCTAGGTTGCAGGTTTGCTTTTACTAACTCTCAGATCTCAATTACAACTTCTTTGCGAAAACACAGCCTTCTCACAGAGTCTGCATTATTCAGGTGCAGGTACGAATACCTGTCTCGATATACCCGACGTGGGTAAGGCCTCCTGCCCATCACCCTATGTGCTCTGAGGTTTTTCATGCGATGACATAAAATCAATTGTCCCCTCCGCATCCCCATCACGCAGAAGGCTTGCACAAGGTATGGCATTGTCAATATTGCCCCCATGATTAACTTTTTCCTTTGGCAAGAAGCTCAAAACGGCAGGCAGGACAAGGTTCTTTGTTCTCTCTCTCCACAAAGTCTGTATGGACCACACCCAGGTCTAAGCAGGCACAGTGACCTGTCCCCCCGCCCCCCCGCCCCCCCCGCCAACCACCCGGGCTACATTTGATGCATAGTGTAGGCTTCTGATGCCTTCCGTATGCCTTCCACAGCCCCGCACCCCCCCTCAGGGTTCTTTTGAAACCAAGCTCCAAGTCCCTGTGTCTGGGAAAGTATCAGATTCTGCCAGCCGATGCTCCGACCCTCGTGCCCTGTTTGCAGACCTTCCGTGGTGGCATGTTCGTTTAAAAAAAAAGAAAACTTGCAGAATTCCATCAAACTTCCATTTATTACGTTTTAAGGTAAAAGAAATTAAGCTTTATTATGCATATTTACGTGTTTTTCACTCCCTCTAAAAATTTGCTGAAAAACAATGCTGTCTTTCTGCGCCAATTTTTCAATACGTGCTGGGTTTTTTTACTCACCAGAAGGTTTTACAGGAGTGGTCACATACGCCGACCTAGGAGAAATGTTTTTGAGTTAAACTTACATAATTGAGAAAAACTACCGCAGACATCAGGTTACACCCCCTATGTCACAAAAAAAACACAAACCTAATAAAATTGTATCTAACTGAGTTATGATAGCGCACATTGATTGGGAAAACTTGTATTTTTTAACTTAGGCCCAAAAAAGCAGCGCGCGCGACAAAACAACAGCGCAAATAACTGGGGAAAATTGAGCCCTTAATCTTAAAATTAGAGTCTAGCCAATTAGAAATGAAATCAGGGAACACTTTTTCACAGAAAGGATAGTAGAAATCTTGAACTTTCTCTCCCAAAAGGCTGTAGATAATGGGTTAATTGGGACTTTCAAGACTGAGATTGACAGAGTTTTGTTAGGTAAGGTTAGCAAAATATGGAACAAAAGCAGGCAAATGTTGAGGTACAGATCAGCCATGAGCTAATTGAATGTGAGAACAGGCACGAGGGGCTGAATGGCCTACTCCTGTACCTAATGTTGCTAGTATTTGTTTGGGCAAAAAATGTGTTTCCTTTACAGCCTGCGAAACAGAGCTACTGGATTGCCTGATGTAACAAGCTGAGCCAAGCTTTCTTGAGAATTTTCAATCTTCCAATTGCTTTTTAAAAAAACTCATTTGCAGCGCATAATTGCCCCAGAAGTATCCAGACAAAAAGCTTTTGTGAGTGAACAGAACTTGGTGAAAAGTTGTGGGAGCTGGAAAATATCTCAGCCAAGTTTTATAGACAGATTTAATAGTTGTGATTCAGATCTTATGCCTTTTTATGTCCAATACTCAAAGGTGACAGTGATGTATTAATAGAAATGGCAAAACTCAAAAAAATTCAGGTTTAGTTGCACTGTAGCATGTATGCACTAATCCTGGTGGCTTATATAAACTGAAGCTACAATATTTATCCTTCAAGACAGCTATTGGTAAGATGAAATACAGTGCATAAAAAATTGTTGTTTTTCATTCTTTTTGTTCCAGGCTGTCTCAGTGCTGATGCTGATGTCTTCAGTTTGCAAGTATGCACAGGAAATCAATACCACATTAACTAGTCATATACTCCTTAAGGCAGATACACATGATAATTATTCAGCTAACCTTAAGCAGCACTAATCTAAGCAGTATCACGATCTACATGTAATAATTGCTTCATAAAGGGAACACGACAGTGAAATGGTATGGGCGGCAGCAGTTAATAGCACATCACCTTGGTAAAGAAATTGTACCTTTTCATTTATCTTTACTTGCAGTACAAATCTAAATACAGCAATGCTGCCATGAGCAGTTGTGAAATAATATTAATGTTTTAAAATAAGGAGTGTTACCTCTTTTCTCATTGGTTGCATCATTATTTTGCAACTACGTATCGGTGACACTTGAAGTCTGACTCAGATTACTGCTTAAGTTAAAAGGTCACTGAACAGTAATTTTTCACTTTTGAAGACATTTAGAAGAATCTCAGGAGTAAAAATTGGTGTACACCAAGAGAATTGCCGGTGCCACTGGTGATTCGAGTTAGCAACCACTGAAAATAGCCGCAGCGCTACCGTTGAAAAATTCATGCTGGGGGTTGGGATGTGTAGCGCAGCGCTAACTTACCGTGCAACACCCTCCTGCTGGCCTCTGACCCGAAGTTCCAGTCCGCAGTCGACATTGCAGCTTTATACAGCCTGTGGCAGCGAGGCCGTGGAGTTCGCAAGGCATTGTAAACAATTAAAGGCGCTATGAATTAAAGAGTCAATGCATTTAGACGTAATAAAAATTACAATGCAGTGAAAAAATGCACCTTTCAGCACTTACAGCCTTTCAATAAAAAAATGTACCATTAAAAAGGAGTTCCAAATCGGATTCTCCAGCTCTTAAAGCTGAACTCACTTCTAAACCTCAAAACATTGGAAAAGTGCTTTATCATTAACACAAATGGCTCACCAAGCCAGGGAAGGGGCACCCAGGATTTTGCACGCAGCACTCGAGTTTTGTGAGGAGGGTCAAAAATGATAGAGAGCACCTCTACCCACAGGGACTAGGATGACCTCCAGAAAGAACAATGTGAGACATAAGAACATAAGAACATAAGAATTAGGAACAGGAGTAGGCCATCTAGCCCCTCGAGCCTGCTCCGCCATTCAATAAGATCATGGCTGATCTGGCCGTGGACTCAGCTCCACTTACCCGCCCGCTCCCCATAACCCTTAATTCCCTTATTGGTTAAAAATCTATCTATCTGTGACTTGAATACATTCAATGAGCTAGCCTCAACTGCTTCTTTGGGCAGAGAATTCCACAGATTCACAACCCTCTGGGAGAAGAAATTCCTTCTCAACTCGGTTTTAAATTGGCTCCCCGTATTTTGAGGCTGTGCCCCCTAGTTCTAGTCTCCCCGACCAGTGGAAACAACCTCTCTGCCTCTATCTTGTCTATCCCTTTCATGATTTTAAATGTTTCTATAAGATCACCCCTCATCCTTTTGAACTCCAACGAGTAAAGACCCAGTCTACTCAATCTATCATCACAAGGTAACCCCCTCATCTCCGGAATCAGCCTAGTAAATCGTCTCTGTACCCCCTCCAAAGCTAGTATATCCTTCCTTAAGTAAGGTGACCAAAACTGCACGCAGTACTCCAGGTGCGGCCTCACCAATACCCTATACAGTTGCAGCAGGACCTCCCTGCTTTTGTACTCCATCCCTCTCGCAATGAAGGCCAACATTCCATTCGCCTTCCTGATTACCTGCTGCACCTGCAAACTAACTTTTTGGGATTCATGCACAAGGACCCCCAGGTCCCTCTGCACCACAGCATGTTGTAATTTCTCCCCATTCAAATAATATTCCCTTTTGCTGTTTTTTTTTCCCAAGGTGGATGACCTCACACTTTCCGACATTGTATTCCATCTGCCAAACCTTAGCCCATTCGCTTAACCTATCCAAATCTCTTTGCAGCCTCTCTGTGTCCTCTACACAACCTGCTTTTCCACTAATCTTTGTGTCATCTGCAAATTTTGTTACACTACACTCTGTCCCCTCTTCCAGGTCATCTATGTATATTGTAAACAGTTGTGGTCCCAGCACCGATCCCTGTGGCACACCACTAACCACCGATTTCCAACCCGAAAAGGACCCATTTATCCCGACTTTCTGCTTTCTGTTCGCCAGCCAATTCTCTATCCATGCTAATACATTTCCTCTGACTCCGCGTACCTTTATCTTCTGCAGTAACCTTTTGTGTGGCACCTTATCGAATGCCTTTTGGAAATCTAAATACACCACATCCATCGGTACACCTCTATCCACCATGCTCGTTATATCCTCAAAGTATTCCAATAAATTAGTTAAACATGATTTCCCCTTCATGAATCCATGCTGCATCTGCTTGATTGCACTATTCCTATCTAGATGGCCCGCTATTTCTTCCTTAATGATAGTTTCAAACATTTTCCCCACTACAGATGTTAAACTAACTGGCCTATAGTTACCTGCCTTTTGTCTGCCCCCTCTTTTAAACAGAGGCGTTACATTAGCTGCTTTCCAATCCGCTGGTACCTCCCCAGAGTCCAGAGAATTTGGGTAGATTATAACGAATGCATCTGCTATAACTTCCGCCATCTATTTTAATACCCTGGGATGCATTTCATCAGGACCAGGGGACTTGTCTACCTAGAGTCCCATTAGCCTGTCCAGCACTACCCCCCTAGTGATAGTAATTGTCTCAAGGTCCTCCTTTCCCACTTTCCTGTGACCAACAATTTTTGGCATGGTTTTTGTGTCTTCCACTGTGAAGACCGAAGCAAAATAATTGTTTAAGGTCTCAGCCATTTCCACATTTCCCATTATTAAATCCCCCTTCTCATCTTCTAAGAGACCAACATTTACTTTAGTCACTCTTTCCCGTTTTATATATCAGTAAAAGCTGTACTATCTGTTTTTATGTTTTGAGCAAGTTTAACTTCGTAATCTATCTTTCCTTTCTTTATTGCTTTTTTAGTCATTCTTTGCTGTTGTTTAAAGTGTTCCCAATCCTCTAGTTTCCCACTAACCTTGGCCACCTTATACGCATTGGTCTTTGATTTGATACTCTCCTTTATTTCCTTGATTATCCACGGCTGGTTATCTCTTCTCTTACCGCCCTTCTTTTTCACTGGAATATATTTTTGTTGCGCACTATGAAAGAGCTCCTTAAAAGTTCTCCACTGTTCCTCAATTGTGCCACCGTTTAGTCTGTGTTTCCAGTCTACTTTAGCCAACTCTGCCCTCATCCCACTTTAGTCCCCTTTGTTTAAGCATAGTACGCTCGTTTCTGATACAACTTCCTCACCCTCAATCTGTATTACAAATTCAACCATACTGTGATCACTCATTCCGAGAGGATCTTTTACTAGGAGATCGTTTATTTTTCCTGTCTCATTACACAGGACCAGATAGCTTGCTCCCTTGTAGGTTATGTTACATACTGTTCTAAGAAACAATCCCGTATGCATTCTATGAATTCCTCCTCCAGGCTACCCCGTGCGATTTGAGTTGACCAATCGATATGTAGGTTAAAATCCCCCATAACTACTGCCATTCCTTTTTCACATGCCTCCATTATTCCCGTGATTATTGCCTGCCCCACCATGAAGTTATTATTTGGAGGCCTATAAACTACTCCCACCAGTGACTTTTTCCCCTTACTATCTCTAATCTCCATCCACAATGATTCAACATTTTGTTCATTAGAGCCAATATTGTCTCTCCCTGATATCATTCTTTATTAACAGAGCTGCCCCACCTCCTTTCTCTTCTTGTCTATCTTTCTGAATCATCAGATACCCCTGTATGTTTAATTCCCAGTCTTGGCCACCCTGCAACCATGTTTCTGTAATGGCCACCAAATCATACCCATTTGTCATGATTTGTGCCGTCAACTCATTTACTTTATTTCGAATGCTGCGTGCATTTAGGTAGACTGTTTTAATACTAGTTTTTAAACCATGATTTTTAGTTTTGACTCCTGCAGCCCCTTTATATTCAGTGGACCTTTTTGTTTTTTGTCTTGGGTTTCTCTGCCCTTCACTTTTACTCATCTCCTTTCTGTCTTTTGCTTTTGTCTCCTTTTTGTTTTCCTCTGTCTCCCTGCATTGGTTCCCATCCCCCTGCCATATTAGTTTAAATCCTCCCCAACAGCACTAGCAAACACTCCCCCTAGGGCATTGGTTCCGGTCCTGCCCAAGTGCAGACTGTCCGGTCTGTACTGGTCCCACATCCCCCATAACCTGTTCCAATGCCCCAGGAATTTGAATCCCTCCCTGCTGCACCACTGCTCAAGCCACGTATTCATCTGCGCTATCCTGCGATTCCTACTCTGACTAGCACGTGGCACTGGTAGCAATCCCGAGATTACTACTTTTGAGGTCCTACTTTTTAATTTAGCTCCTCGCTCCTTAAATTCGTTTCGTAGGACCTCATCCCATACCTATGTCGTACCAATGTGCACCACGACAACTGGTTGTTCTCCCTCCCTTTTTAGAATGTCCTGCACCTACTCCGAGACATCCTTGACTCTTGCACCAGGGAGGCAACATACCATCCTGGAGTCTCTGTTGCGGCCGCAGAAATGCCTATCTATTCCCCCTACAATTAAATCCCCTATCACTATCGCTCTCCCACTCTTTTTCCTGCCCTCCTATGCATCAGAGCCCGCCACGCTGCCATGAACTTGGCTGCTGCTGGCCTCCCCTGATGAGTCATCCCCCTCAACAGTACTCAAAGCAGTGTATCTGTTTTGCAGGGGGATGACCGCAGGGGACCCCTGCACTACCTTCCTTGCACTGCTCTTCCTGCTGGTCTTCCATTCCCTAGCTGGCTGTGGACCCTTCACCTGCGGTAAGACCAACTTGCTACACGTGCTACTCACGTCATTCTCAGCATCATGGATGCTCCAGAGTGAATCCACCCTCAGCTCCAATTCCGCAACGCGGTCCGTCAGGAGCTGGAGGCGGATACACTTTCCGCAGATGTAGTCGTCAGGGACACTGGAGTCATCCCTGTAGTTCCCACATGGTACAGGAGGAGCATATCACGTGACCGAGCTCTCCTGCCATGACTTAACCTTAGATACCCTTGAATTGGCAACAACAATGTTAACAGCTTACTTACTGATATAAAAAATAAAAAGCAAAGCTACTCACCAATCACCAGCCAATCACTTACCCCCTTGGCTGTGACGTCACCTTTTGATTTCTTTCTACTTCTTTTTTGCCTTCTCTCCCCACTGCAGCTGCACAACCTGGGCCTTTATAGGCCGCTCCGACACCACGCACTCCCGCCTCTCGGACTGCCGCCGCCTTTCCTCGCACCTGGGCCTTTATAGGCCGCTCCAACACCACGCACACCCGCCTCTCGGACTGCCGCCGCTTCTCCACGCACCTGGGCCTTTATAGGCCGCTCCGACACCACGCACTCCCGCCTCTCGGACTGCCGCCACCTCTCCACGCACCTGGGCCTTTATAGGCCACTCCGACACCACGCACTCCCGCCTCTCGGACTGCCGCCACCTCTCCACGCACCTGGGCCTTTATAGGCCGCTCCGACACCACGCACTCCCGCCTCTCGGACTGCCGCCGCCTTTTCTCGCACCTGGGCCTTTATAGGCTGCTCCAACACCACGCACACCCGCCTCTCGGGCCACATCACTGAGGCTGTTACAGTCACCAGTGTCACCCCCACCACTTGGCTCCAATACTCAAAGAAGCTCAGACCACCAGTCAAGGTCAGTGAATGCATCTTTAAAAGTAATCTCCTATCAACTGCATCACTAGCCTCACACACTTCTCAATGCACAGCTCCCCACCCCATCACTCACCTACCAACAATCTGCACCAATCATGAGGCACACCACCCATTCCTAGCCTCACCTCACTCCCTTGGTGGAGACCGTGCAGTCTATTCTTGGCAGGGGCATAGCTGAACACGTGGTCAGCGGTGAGGCTGGAAGGATTCAAGATGCTGGTATCCTCATAAGTTATCCTCCTCCTCCCCATGCACATCTAGCTTTCCCACCCTCCCTTCACCACACCTCCACCCTATGCCTTCCTCATTTCACACACCCAAGAAATGCAGCCTGCCGAGCCAATGGGTGACCAAGAAGAGGGAGAGGAGAGTGAAGAAGAACAAGAAGAAGATTGGTTTCACACTCCCAGCCATCAGCTCCTCAAGGTCGATCAGCAAGGCCATTTGCAGTGTGCCCCTCTGAAAGTCAGCAGCCATCCACCAGCCATGCTGCAGCCATGGGGTAGTACTGCGTGACTTCAGCAGGATAGACAAAGGCACACACAGGACAGGCACTAAGGGAAGGCATAATGGTGGCGAGTTGGATTTCTTGATGTCATATTGGATGGATAGGTGTATAAAGATTGGAAAGTTTGCTTTATAGTGGCTTTTATTTCAGCATTGTGGCCAAGAGGCTGCTGTGATGGTCAGTAACGGAGGGAAGGTAAGGTGTGGGACAAATGTTGAAAGGGGAATTGGGGTTGTGGTCACTGGGACTGCAGGCAGAGGATTCGATCCTGGATATCCCAGCCAGAAAGGGGCTGTCTGGGTTGCATCCTTGCATCTGCTTCCTGCTTCCTCCTCTTTGACTTCCTCCTCTTCGGTGCCTTCGTCTTCCCTCTGCGAGCAGATGCTGTAAATCTGAAATGACACCATAAAATGCTGGAAATACTCAGCAGGTCAGGCAGCATGTCGACCTGAGACATGAACTCAGTTTCTCTCGCCACGGATGTTGTCTGACCTGTTGCGTATTTGCAGCATTTTCTGTTTACTCAGAGGCCTACCTTTAACTTCCAAGGCCTTTCAATCATCCAGCAGCATTCCCTACACATTTAAAAAACCTTTAACATCTATTGCAGCAAGCCACTACTTCAATAACATTTTTAAAACAGTCAAAAAGTTTAAATGGAAACTTACCTGAAAGATATGTGTGTTCCTGTAAGAGGTGCTGACAGCACCTCTGTCAGTCTCTTTGCACTTGGGTTTCCAGGCATGGTTATGGACCAGGATCGAACTCAGCACTGGGGTCGAAGTTGGCTGTGGTGACTTTAAGTCAGAGTTGCACGCCGACTGATGTCACCAATCCGCCATTTTCTTTTGTAGGGCGCTAATTCTTACCAGCAGTGCCACCACCATTCTTTTACCATTTTTTGATGGTAACGGGTGGCGTAAAGCCCCGGATTTTTCTCCCTAATATTGTAAATTGGAGACATCGGGCTTTTTTGTGTCTCCATCATATGTACAAATTGCTATAAAGACATTGGCAGAATATATAATTTCTGAACTGTGTTTTTTTTATTTTGTATTTTCACAATCATTACTTTTTATAAGAATCTCTAACATATCACAACATTTAATAAACATATTGGCACCCTGTCCCCCAATATATTGGCTTGGAATTTCCAAAAGTTAGACCCAAGAATTTTGCCATTATCAAGTTACACCCAAGCATCCTCTCAATCTCATTAGAATATGCCAAACTTAAAATGGGCCTAAATCAGCATAAACAATCAGAGCCCAAGGAAAGAACTAAACCCACACATATATTTCTTCTTTAAGCATTAAAATTTAATCTTCCTGCCAACCTCCTTCACCAATACCTCCAATGCAGCATCAGCAGGACAGCCTTGCAGCTTCCCCTGTGCCGAGCATGACCAACAATCTTCAGTCACAGTTGCCTGCAGCCAAAGTGCACCTCCCCTTTAAGAGGTGCAGGCTGCCTTTAAATGGAATCAGCAATGCGGAATATGGATCTCCCCCCATTAAGCGAGCTACCATGAAACAACGCAGTTGCGCTGGCAGTCACCTATTCCATTTAAAATAGTCATGGGACCAATTTGGAACCTTAGCTGCAGCTATGTGATCAGATGCACTCTCCAAGCACAGCGCCCATTCTGCACCCAAAAACTCAGCAAGGCTTCTTTGACAGCATCTCCCAAATCCGCGACCTCTACCGCCACAAGGGCAGCAGGCACATGGAAACACCATCATCTGCAAGTTCTCCTCCAAATTACATACCATCCTAACTTGGAAATACAGGTGTAGCGTCGGGAATTCGCGACTGAGGCTGTTCCAGATTCTAGGCTTTTCCAGACTGTCAACTGTCTTTCTGACATCACAAATCCGGAAACACCCGAGCCCAAGTTAGGGTATTTCCGGATTTTGGAATGTCAGAAAGGGGGAGTGGGTCCCCGCCAAGGAGCTATTCGGGCCAGTGGGCCCCACCGAGGAGGAGCTGTTCGGGCGGGGCCCTGCGGAGGAGGAGCTGTTCAGGGGGGGACCTGCTGAGGAGGTGCTGTTCGGGAGGGGCATCCCACCAAGGAGGAGCTGTTCAGGGGAGGCCCCGCAGAGGAGGAGATGTTCAGGGGGGGCCCTGCAGAGGAGGAGATGTTCAGGGGGGGCCCCGCAGAGGAGGGGATGTTGAGGGGGGGCCCTGCAGAGGAGGAGATGTTCAAGGGGGGCCCCGCAGAGGAGGAGATGTTCAGGGGGGGCCCCGCAGAGGAGGAGATGTTCAGGGGGGGCCCGCAGAGGAGGAGATGTTCAGGGGGGCCCTGCCGAGGAGGAGCTGTTCGGGTGGGCAGGTGAGGAGGCCCCAAGGTAAGGGTAGCACCGGCAGGCGAGGCCTGAGGTCGGGCAGTGTCAGCGGGTCCAGATCCCAGAACATTTTACGAATTCCGGGCGACACTGCCACTGATCGGTCCCGAGTCCGGGTTCCGGAACATTCTGGATTCCGGAACTCCGGATTTTCGATGCTGCACCTGTATATCTCCGTTCCTTCATTGTCGCTAGGCCAAAATCCTGGAACTCCCTCCCTAATAGTACTATGAGAGTATCTTCACCGCAGCAGTTCAAGAAGGCAGCTCACCGCCATCTTCTCAAGGGCAATTAGAGATGGGCAATAAAGAGTGACGCCCACATCCCAGGAACGAATAATAATAAACCATTTCCACCCCATCATCTGTGGGAATATATATGCCAATTGTTGTGAATAAAGGGCTACGTACTTTTCCCATCAATGTAATGGGAGCCACATGAAAGTGTATTTGATGGCCTAGAAATTCATGGGTTTAGCACAGGCCATTAAAGTCAATTTAGAAGAAGAAATGACGGGCAACTCGCTTCCACCTGCTTTCGGCAGCTCCCGTGGTGGCTGCCATTTTCGGCAGGTTGGCAGTGCTGCCATTGCTAGCACCTGCTGCAGAAATGGAACTGAGGAATGTTCATGACGTGAATACATTTAACGCACGATCTGCCATTTTCAGCATCACTGTTTAGTCACGGCCCTCTCTTAATCACAACCAGCTGACCAAGCATTCAGCAGCACGAAGGAGCCCCCAGCAGTGCCATTTAAAGGGATCATCAGCAACAACTTGCAGCTAACATAGGTTCTCAGTTTGACTGGTTCTTTCTAAGTTTCTGCAACTATAGCAGCTTTCTAAACATGTTTAAAGCTCCTGAGATCACATGGGGGCCGAATTTGGTGAAACGCAAGTTCTGCCCATTTTTCGGCAGTCCCCGGGCGGTGCGTAATTTTTTACCGCCTGCTCCCACTGGGGCCGAATGGGCAGGAATTTCATCCCACTTTTCTCGACGGTAAGCGGAAGGGAGTGCAACGGGCGGGAGTGGAGTGTAGCGAGCGGTGTGCGGTGGAGGAGGCCTTTTGACTCAGGAATATTTGGCTCCCGAGTTGTGAGCATGTGCACGCGGCTGTCAAGCTCCACCCCCTGAGTGGCACTGACAAGAGGCCAGACACTGCCAGCCTGAGATCACTGTGTGGGGGAGGGGGGGGGAGAGAGATCACTGTGGCGGGAGGGAGAGATCTCTGTGGGGGCAGGGGAGAGAGATCGCTGTGGGGGGAGGAAGAGATCACTGTGGGGGGAGGGAGAGATCTCTGTGGGGGCAGGGGAGAGAGATCGCTGTGGGGGGAGGGAGAGATCGCTGTGGGGGGGGGGGTGGGGGAGAGATCACTGTGGGGCGGGTGAGAGATCACTGGCCGGGGAAGAGATCGCTGTGGGGGGGGGAGAGATCACTGTAGAGGGGGAGAGAGCGCTGTGGGGGGAGGGGATCGCTGTGGAGGGGGAGAGATCGCTGTGGGGGGAGGGGGGGAGATCGCTGTGGGGGGAGGAGAGATCGCTGTGGGGGGGGAGAGATCGCTGTGGAGGGGGGGGAGATCGCTGTGGAGGGGGGGAGATCGCAGTGGGGGAAGGGGATCGCTGTGGGGGGGGGGGAGAGACCGCTGTGGGGACGGGGGGGATCGCTGTGGGGGGGGAGAGATCGCTGTGGGGGCGGGGGGGATCGCTGTGGGGGGGGAGAAATCGCTGTGGGGGCGGGGGGGATCGCTGTGGGGGGGGAGAGATCGCTGTGGGGGGGGAAAGATCGCTGTGGGGGCGGGGGGGATCGCTGTGGGGGGGGAGAAATCGCTGTGGGGGCGGGGGGGATCGCTGTAGAGGGGGAGAGATTGCTGTGGGGGGAGGAGAGATCGCTGTGGAGGGGGGGAGATCGCTGTGGGGGGAGGGGAGAGATCGCTGTGGAGGGGGGGAGATCGCTGTGGGGGGGGAGAGATCGCTGTGGGGGGAGGGGAGAGATCGCTGTGGAGGGGGGGAAATCGCTGTGGGGGGAGGAGAGATCGCTGTGGGGGGGGAGAGATCGCTGTGGGGGGGGAGAGATCGCTGTGGGGGCGGGGGGGATCGCTGTGGGGGGAGGGGAGAGATCGCTGTGGGGGGGGAGAGATCGCTGTGGGGGCGGGGGGGATCGCTGTAGAGGGGGAGAGATTGCTGTGGGGGGAGGAGAGATTGCTGTGGGGGGGAGAGATCACTGTGGGGGGTCAGAGATCACTGTAGAGGGGGAGAGATCGCTGTGTGGGGGGAGAGATCGCTGTGTGGGGGGGGAGATCGCTGTGGGGGGGGGGAGATCGCTGTGGGGGGGAGAGATCACTGTGGGGTGGAGAGATCACTGTAGAGGGGGAGAGATCGCTGTGGAGGGGGGGCAGAGATAGCTGAGGGGGGGGAGAGATCGCTGTGGGGGGGGGAGATTGCTTTTGGGGGGGGAGATCGCTGTGGAGGGGGGTCAGAGATCACTGTAGAGGGGGAGAGATCGCTGTGTGGGGGGAGAGATCGCTGTGTGGGGGGGGAGATCGCTGTGGGGGGGGGAGATCGCTGTGGGGGGGGGGGAGATCGCTGTGGTGGGGGGGAGATCGCTATGGGGGTGGGAGAGATCGCTGTGGGGTGAAAGAGATCACTGTGGGGATGGAGAGATCGCTGTGGAGGGGGGAGATCGCTGTGGGGGGAGGAGAGATCGCTGTGGAGGGAGGGGATCGCTGTGGAGGGGGGAGATCGCTGTGGAGGGGGGAGATCGCTGTGGGGATGGAGAGATCGCTGTGGAGGGAGGGGATCGCTGTGGAGGGGGGAGATCGCTGTGGAGGGGGGAGATCGCTGTGGAGGGAGGGGAGATCGCTGTGGAGGGGGGAGATCGCTGTGGGGGGAGGAGAGATCGCTGTGGAGGGAGGGGATCGCTGCGGAGGGGGGAGATCGCTGTGGAGGGGGGAGATCGCTGTGGGGATGGAGAGATCGCTGTGGAGGGAGGGGATCGCTGTGGAGGGGGGAGATCGCTGTGGAGGGGGGAGATCGCTGTGGAGGGAGGGGATCGCTGTGGAGGGGGGAGATCGCTGTGGAGGGGGGAGATCGCTGTGGAGGGGGGAGATCGCTGTTGGGGGGGGAGAGATCGCTGTGGAGGGGGGAGATCGCTGTGGAGGGGGGAGATCGCTGTGGGGGGAGGAGAGATCGCTGTGGAGGGGGGAGATCGCTGTGGAGGGGGGGAGATCGCTGTGGGGGGAGGGGAGAGATCGTTGTGGAGGGGGGGAGATCGCTGTGGGGGGGGAGAGATCGCTGTGGAGGGGGGGAGATCACTGTGGGGGGGGAGAGATCACTGTGGGGGCGGGGGGGATCGCTGTAGAGGGGGAGAGATTGTTGTGGGGGGAGGGGAGAGATCGCTGTGGGGGGAGGGGATCGCTGTGGAGGGGGGGAAATTGCTGTGGGGGGAGAGAGATCACTGTGGGGGCGGGGGGGATCGCTGTAGAGGGGGAGAGGTTGCTGTGGGGGGAGGGGAGAGATCGTTGTGGAGGGGGGGAGATCGCTGTGGGGGGGGAGAGATCGCTGTGGAGGGGGGGAGATCGCTGTGGGGGGGGAGAGATCGCTGTGGAGGGGGGAGATCGCTGTGGGGGGAGGGGAGATCGCTGTAGAGGGGGAGAGATTGCTGTGGCGGGGGAGAGATCGCTGTGCGGGAGGAGAGATCGCTGTGGGGGGAGGGGATCGCTGTGGAGGGGGGGAGATCGCTGTGGCGGGGGAGAGATCACTGTGGGGGGAGGAGAGATCGCTGTGCGGGGGAGAGATCACTGTGGGGGGTCAGAGATCACTGTAGAGGGGGAGAGATCGCTGTGTGGGGGGAGAGATCGCTGTGTGGGGGGGGAGATCGCTGTGGGGGGGGGGAGATCGCTGTGGGGGGGAGAGATCACTGTGGGGTGGAGAGATCACTGTAGAGGGGGAGAGATCGCTGTGGAGGGGGGGCAGAGATAGCTGAGGGGGGGGAGAGATCGCTGTGGGGGGGGGAGATTGCTTTTGGGGGGGGAGATCGCTGTGGAGGGGGGTCAGAGATCACTGTAGAGGGGGAGAGATCGCTGTGTGGGGGGAGAGATCGCTGTGTGGGGGGGGAGATCGCTGTGGGGGGGGGAGATCGCTGTGGGGGGGGGGGAGATCGCTGTGGTGGGGGGGAGATCGCTATGGGGGTGGGAGAGATCGCTGTGGGGTGAAAGAGATCACTGTGGGGATGGAGAGATCGCTGTGGAGGGGAGAGATCGCTGTGGGGGGGGGAGATTGCTTTTGGGGGGGGAGATCGCTGTGGAGGGGGGTCAGAGATCACTGTAGAGGGGGAGAGATCGCTGTGTGGGGGGAGAGATCGCTGTGTGGGGGGGGAGATCGCTGTGGGGGGGGGAGATCGCTGTGGGGGGGGGGGAGATCGCTGTGGTGGGGGGGAGATCGCTATGGGGGTGGGAGAGATCGCTGTGGGGTGAAAGAGATCACTGTGGGGATGGAGAGATCGCTGTGGAGGGGGGAGATCGCTGTGGGGGGAGGAGAGATCGCTGTGGAGGGAGGGGATCGCTGTGGAGGGGGGAGATCGCTGTGGAGGGGGGAGATCGCTGTGGGGATGGAGAGATCGCTGTGGAGGGAGGGGATCGCTGTGGAGGGGGGAGATCGCTGTGGAGGGGGGAGATCGCTGTGGAGGGAGGGGAGATCGCTGTGGAGGGGGGAGATCGCTGTGGGGGGAGGAGAGATCGCTGTGGAGGGAGGGGATCGCTGCGGAGGGGGGAGATCGCTGTGGAGGGGGGAGATCGCTGTGGGGATGGAGAGATCGCTGTGGAGGGAGGGGATCGCTGTGGAGGGGGGAGATCGCTGTGGAGGGGGGAGATCGCTGTGGAGGGAGGGGATCGCTGTGGAGGGGGGAGATCGCTGTGGAGGGGGGAGATCGCTGTGGAGGGGGGAGATCGCTGTTGGGGGGGGAGAGATCGCTGTGGAGGGGGGAGATCGCTGTGGAGGGGGGAGATCGCTGTGGGGGGAGGAGAGATCGCTGTGGAGGGGGGAGATCGCTGTGGAGGGGGGGAGATCGCTGTGGGGGGAGGGGAGAGATCGTTGTGGAGGGGGGGAGATCGCTGTGGGGGGGGAGAGATCGCTGTGGAGGGGGGGAGATCACTGTGGGGGGGGAGAGATCACTGTGGGGGCGGGGGGGATCGCTGTAGAGGGGGAGAGATTGTTGTGGGGGGAGGGGAGAGATCGCTGTGGGGGGAGGGGATCGCTGTGGAGGGGGGGAAATTGCTGTGGGGGGAGAGAGATCACTGTGGGGGCGGGGGGGATCGCTGTAGAGGGGGAGAGGTTGCTGTGGGGGGAGGGGAGAGATCGTTGTGGAGGGGGGGAGATCGCTGTGGGGGGGGAGAGATCGCTGTGGAGGGGGGGAGATCGCTGTGGGGGGGGAGAGATCGCTGTGGAGGGGGGGAGATCGCTGTGGGGGGAGGGGAGATCGCTGTAGAGGGGGAGAGATTGCTGTGGCGGGGGAGAGATCGCTGTGCGGGAGGAGAGATCGCTGTGGGGGGAGGGGATCGCTGTGGAGGGGGGGAGATCGCTGTGGCGGGGGAGAGATCACTGTGGGGGGAGGAGAGATCGCTGTGCGGGAGGAGAGATCACTGTGGGGGGAGGAGAGATCGCTGTGAGGGGAGGGGATCGCTGTGGAGGGGGAGAGATTGCTGTGGGGGGAGGGGAGAGATCACTGTGCGGGGAGGGGATCGCTGTGGAGGGGGAGAGATTGCTGTGGGGGCGGGGGGGATCGCTGTGGAGGGGGGGAGATCGCTGTGGGGGCGGGGGGGATCGCTGTGGAGGGGGGGAGATCGCTGTGGGGGGAGGGGAGAGATCGCTGTGGAGGGGGGGAGATCGCTGTGGGGGGGTCGGGGCGAGATCGCTGTGGGGGGGGAGATCGCTGTGGGGGCGGGGGGGATCGCTGTAGAGGGGGAGAGATTGCTGTGGGGGGAGGAGAGATCGCTGTAGAGGGGGAGAGATTGCTGTGGGGGCGGGGGGGATCGCTGTGGAGGGGGGGAGATCGCTGTGGGGGTCGGGGCGAGATCGCTGTGGGGGGGGAGATCGCTGTGGGGGGGGAGATCGCTGTAGAGGGGGAGAGATTGCTGTGGGGGGAGGGGAGAGATCGCTGTGGAGGGGGGGAGATCGCTGTGGGGGGGGAGAGATCGCTGTGGGGGCGGGGGGGATCGCTGTGGGGGGCGGGGGGGATCGCTGTAGAGGGGGAGAGATTGCTGTGGAGGGGGGGAGATCGCTGTGGAGGGGGAGAGATCGTTGTGGGGGGAGGGGAGAGATCGCTGTGGAGGGGGAGAGATCGCTGTGGGGGGAGGGGAGAGATCGCTGTGGAGGGGGAGAGATCGCTGTGGGGGGAGGGGAGAGATCGCTGTGGAGGGGGAGAGATCGCTGTGGGGGGAGGAGAGATCGCTGTGAAGCGGGGGAGATCGCTGTGGGGGGAGGGGAGAGATCGCTGTGGAGGGGGGGGAGATCGTTGTGGGGGTGGAAATCGCTGTGGGGGGGGGAGAGATCGCTGTGGGGGGGGGGAGCGCTGTAGAGGGGGAGAGATTGCTGTGGGGGAAGGAGAGATCGCTGTGGGGGGAGGGGAGAGATCGCTGTAGAGGGGGGGAGATCGTTGTAGGGGGTGGAGATCGCTGTGGGGGGAGGAGAGATCGCTGTGGGGGGAGGAGAAATCACTGTGGGGGAGGGGAGAGATCGCTGTGGGGGGGGGGAGAGATCGCTGTGGGGGGGGCGGGGAGAGATCGCTGTGGGGGGGGCGGGGAGAGATCGCTGTGGGGGGAGGAGAAATCACTGTGGGGGAGGGGAGAGATCGCTGTGGGGGGGGGGAGAGATCGCTGTGGGGGGGGCGGGGAGAGATCGCTGTGTGGGGGGAGAGATCGCTGTGGGGGGGGGAGATCGCTGTGGGGGGGTCGGGGCGAGATCGCTGTGGGGGGGGAGATCGCTGTGGGGAGGGGAGAGATCGCTGTGGGGGGGAGAGATCACTGTGGGGGGTCAGAGATCACTGTAGAGGGGGAGAGATCGCTGTGTGGGGGGTGAGATCGCTGTGTGGGGGGGGGAGATCGCTGTGGGGGGGGGGAGATCGCTGTGGGGGGGAGAGATCACTGTGGGGTGCAGAGATCACTGTAGAGGGGGAGAGATCGCTGTGGAGGGGGGGCAGAGATAGCTGAGGGGGGGGAGAGATCGCTGTGGGGGGGGAGATTGCTTTTGGGGGGGGAGATCGCTGTGGAGGGTGGGAGATCGCTGTGGGGGGGGAGATCGCTGTGGGGGGGAGATCGCTGTGGGGGGGGAGATCGCTGTGGGGGGGCGAGAAATCGCTGTGGGGATGGAGAGATCGCTGTGGTGGGGGGGAGATCGCTATGGGGGGGGCGATCGCTGTGGGGGGGGAGAGATCGCTGTGGGGGGGGAGATCGCTGGGGGGGGGAGATCGCTGTTGCGGGGGAGAGATCGCTTTGGGGGGGGAGATCGCTGTGGGGGGGGAGAGATCGCTGTGGGGGGAGAGATCGCTGTGGGGGGGGGGAGAAATCGCTGTGGGGTGGGAGAGATCACTGTGGTGGGGGGGAGATCGCTGTGGTGGGGGGGATCGCTGTGGGGGGGGGAGAGATTGCTGTGGGGGGGGAGATCGCTGGGGGGGGAGATCGCTATGGGGGTGGGAGAGATCGCTGTGGGGTGAAAGAGATCACTGTGGGGATGGAGAGATCGCTGTTGGGGGGGGAGAGATCGCTGTGGTGGGGGGGAGATCGCTGTGGTGGGGGGGAGATCGCTGTGGGGGGGGAGAGATCGCTGTGGGGGGGGAGATCGCTGGGGGGGGGAGAGATCGCTGTGGGGGGGGAGATCGCTGGGGGGGGAGATCGCTATGGCGGGGAGAGATCGCTGTGGGGGGGGGGGAGAAATCGCTGTGGGGTGGGAGAGATCACTGTGGGGATGGAGAGATCACTGTTGGGGGGGAGAGATCGCTGTTGGGGGGGAGAGATCGCTGTGGCGGGGGGCAAGTTCGCTGTGGCGGGGGGCGAGTTCGCTGTGGGGTGGCCTGAGAGCACTGTGGGGGATGGGGGATGTGGGGAGAAGCGATCGCTGTGGGGGGAGAGATCGGTGTGGGGGAGGAGAGACTGGGGGGTGGTGAGAGAGACTAGGAGATGAGAGAGAGAGAGACTGGGTTGAGAAAGACTGGGGTGGCAGGGTGAGAGTGATGGGGGTGAGAGAGAGAGAGAGTCTGGGGGGTGATAGAGAGAGAGAGAGACTGGGGGAGGTGAGAGAGACTGGGAGGTGAGAGAGAGAGACTGGGGGGTTAGAGAGAGAGAGACTGAAGGGTGAGAGAGACTAGGAGGTGAGAGAGAGAGAGACTGGGGGTAAGAGGGTGAGAGTGAGAGAGACTGGGGGGTAATAGAGAGAGAGAGACTGGGGGTGAGAGGGTGAAAGTGAGAGAGACTGGGAGGTGATAGAGAGAGATAGAGACTGGGGGTTGGTGAGAGAGACTGGGGGGTGAGAGAGAGAGAGAGAGACTGGGGGTGATAGAGAGAGAGAGAGAGACTGGGGGGGGAGGTGAGAGAGACTGGGGGGTGAGAGAGAGAGAGACTGGGGGGTGATAGAGAGAGAGAGAGACTGGGGTGGGGGGTGAGAGAGACTGAGGGGTGAGAGAGAGAGAGAGACTGGGGGGGCGGTGAGAGAGACTGGGGGGTGAGAGAGAGAGAAACTGGGGGGGTGAGAGAGACTGAAGGGTGAGAGAGAGACTGGGGGGTGAGAGAGAGAGAGACTGAGGGGTGAGAGAGAGATTGGGGGGTGAGAGAGAGAGAGACTGAGGGGTGAGAGAGACTGGGGGTGAGAGAGAGAGAGACTGGGGGATGAGAGAAACTGGGGAGTGAGAGAGACTAGGGTATGGGAGAGACTGGAGGGTGAGAGCGACTAATATTTTTATTATAGTTCATTAATAAAGGAGTAAATAAGGCTTTATTAGACCATTTATATTATTGCCTAACATTAGAAAATACTACAATCCATTTCAAAATACATCAAACTGTGGAGAACTATAAACATCTGTGTAATATCAAACAAACCTGTCAGCTCTGTGTACATACCGTCCACTTAAGATCCACTCAAAAGCATCTTCTCCAGGACGGTATGCAGTCTGTTGCCGGTATGTCATGAATTTTGCACTTTTGGCCGGTATGTCGGCGGTCTGCATGGGCGGGCGGTGTGCATACCGCCCAGCAGTATGTCACTGATGAATTTTCCGCCGGGCAGTATGTCGGCGGTATGTAGGTTTTTTTCACCAAAATTGCATTTTTGGCCGGTAAGCGGGCGGTAGTGGGCAGTTAGTCGATGAATTTCAGATCCATGGAGTGTTAGTGCAAGTGGAGAAAGACTTAATTCTCATTAAAGGCTTCTGCTCACACCACTTGCTCACAGTCATGGGGGCTCTACTTGCAGTTCACCTCACGCTTGAGTAACTTCGGGAGAGAAAGCGGAGGCAAAGAAGAAGAGGAGAAGATGTTCACAGAGGGAGGAGGAGGAATGACAGGAGGGCTCTCAACAGGGGGCCGTACCCGCCTAGGATCTTCTGACAGAACTTCTCTTACCTCCAGCTAAGCGAGGAGATGTGTATTAGGAGGCTCCGCTTCACCAAGAAGGTAGTCACAGAACTTTGCCACCTTCTGCCAACCAGACCTTCAGCCTCAGAGCAGGGCAACCAAAGTCTCCTAGTGGCCTGCAAGGTCACCTTGGCCATTAATTTCTTCACCAGCAGATCCTACCAGTCTGCAACAGGAGACATAGCTAACATCTCTGTCCAGCGCTACATCCAGGAGGTCGCAGAGGCTCTACTCCAGGAGAAGGGACTACCTTGTCCTTTTTCTGAAGAGCGAGAATCAGGATGAGCGAGCATGTGGCTTTGCCAGGATAATGGGCTTCTTCATGGTGCAGGATGCCATGGAATGCACACACGTGGCTTTGTGAGCACTGTATACCAATCCTGAGATGTTCCGTAACCACAAAGGCTACCACTCACTTAATGTGCAGTTGTGTGACCATGCCCATTGCTTCATGATGGTGAATGCCCATTATCCTGGCAGCAGTCATGATGTCTTCACCCTGTGCCGTTCCGGTGTGTCAGCAATCTTCCAGCCACCACATCAAACCCAAGGGTGGCTGTTCAGAGACAAGAAGTATCCGCTCTGCACCTGGCTAATGACTCCCCTCCGCAGCCCCATCACGTGCCCAGCATTCAAATAATGACCGCCATGTTGCCACCAGGAACGCCATCGAGTAGACCATCTGGGTGCTCAAGCAACGCTTCCACTACCGTGACCACTTGTGAGGAGCCCTCCAGTACTCAGCGGAGCGGGTGTCCCATTTTGTGGTGGTCTGCTGCATGCTCCACAACTTGGCCATCATGAAGGTGCAGCCATTGCCAGAAGGAATTGTGGAACCACCTCAGGAGGAGGAGAGGAGGAAGAGGAAGAGGACAAGGAGGGAGGGAGGAGGCAGGCAGCAAATCCTGGTTCCAGATGGGCTGTCTGTGAATGTCTCATCAATCACAGATTCCAGTGAATGAAACCCCAGATCCCCATTGCCCACCACTTCACCATCATATGATCCATCTATCACGGAATATCACAGCTGCTTCATCAATGATCTCTTCCCTCCATCATTAGATCAAAAGTGGGGATGTTCACTGATGCACAGCGTTCAGTGACATTCATAACTCCTCAAAAAATGAAGCAGTCCATGCCCACATGCAGCAAGACTTGAACGACATTCAGATTTGGGCTGATAAATGACAAGTAACATTCACACCACACAAGTGCCAGGCAATGACTATCTCCAACAAACGAGAGTCTAACCACCGCCCTTTGACATTCAATGGCATGACCGTCACCGAATCCCCCACCATCAACATCCTGGGGATCATCATTGACCAGAAACTTAACTGGACCAACCATATAAATACTGTAGCAACAAGAGCGGGTCAGATGCTGGGTATTCTGCGATGAGTGTCTCCCCTCCCGACTCCCCAAAGCCTTTCCACCTTCTACAAGGCCCAAGTCAGGAGTGTGATGCAATACTCTCTAATTGACTGGATGAGTGCAGCTCCAATAACACTCAAGAAGCTTGATACCATCCAGAACAAAGCAGCCCGCTTGATTGGCACCCTATCCATCACCTTAAATATTCACTCCATCCACCACCAGCATACAGTGGCTGCAGTATTCATTATCTACAAGATGCACTGCAGCAACTCACCAAGACTTCTTCAGCAGCATCTCGCAAACCCACGACCTCTAACACCTAGAAGGACAAGGGCAGCCGGTGCATGGGAACACCACCACCTCCACGTTCCCCTCTAAATCACATACCACCCTGACTTGGAAGTATATCACTATTCACACTCCTGAAAGAGGCCTAGAAGTTTGATGATACTGTGCCCGTTTTCCAAGATAGAACAGGCATAAAAGTGTCCAATATGGTGGATGGCATGTCAGTGCACATTCTAAGCCAGAAGTGCGTCAACATCCATACTGGTATAGGCTTGAAATAGGCGACTAGATCCCATGCCTGAAAGAGGCATTAGACACTTTGCTTATTCAAAAAGGGGGCATAATACCTATCTGAGACCCCCTTTGTAAAATTGGGCTGGTTGTGTTCAAGAAAACCAGGTCTATATGCACAGCCTAACCAGTAATCTTTAAGGGCTGCTGCAGGCCGTCACAAAAAGGCATGTTTAAAAAAAAAAATGCTTCCCTCATTGAGCAGCCAGGAGTTGCAGAAGAGCTCTTCCCGACTGCACATCTAAACCACAGGCCATTGCCAGCCATCGCTTTCCCCCTCTCCTTTGCCTTCCTCCCCATTGCTGCCTACTTCCCTCTCCCGGTAACTGCCTCCCTCCTTCTCCCAATCGCTCCCACCCTCCCAATTGCTTCCTCCTCTCCACCAAGATCCACCTGTGGACCGTAGCCTGCAACACAGTAGCATAAAATTCAAATCAATTTCACCGGCAACATGCCTGGAGACCGCCAGCAGGTGTCTATAGCTCGCTGGTCTGATGTAAAAGAGGCCCATTCAAGATAACCATTCCCTGCGCCCAGTTCGCTGTCTATGTCTTTCTGATGATTTTTTTCCCCTCCATATTTAGAGGATACACACTGCTGTCTGGAATGTAAAACGTCACTTCAAAAGCAGACAATCACTGCTATCCAGATTGATGACTTACTGAGGGTTATTTACCAAGTTCACATAAACGACAAAAATCACTTAATTTTCCTTACATGGTTGCAGGAGATGGAACTAGATTAATTCTGATTGCTTGTCACATCAGTGTACCTGCCAGCAAGTATAAGATAGCTTGGCTTTGTCCAGAGGATGGATAAACGATTTAAGACAATTTTGTGAGGCGAGAAGGTCCTGATCCTTGAAAATCCACTTGATTGGTAGCTCTGTAACCAAGAGCTGCCAATTCAGTGTATAAATGTAACAGCCTTCTCCCAGTTCATCAATTCTTTCCAAGCCCATTGAAGCAGAGATTGGAGATTCTGTGTTGGTGAGCAAAACTTCATATATAAGTTATGTAACTGGCACTGGTCCAGGTTTAGTATTACGAAGAGAGTTATTGAACTGTTACGTTTTATTACCTTCACATATCCAAGGAGGTATCAATCACAAGTTCTGTAATCAAGTGAAGTCTGTTTTTTGCTACAGTCTACTTTTTCCTTCATAATAAATCTGTATTTTATAGCTTTAGTCGCGCAGTAAACAAGCACAAAATATAAAAACAGATATTAAGAGTTTCTATTAAAAAGGAAAAGAGTGGCTAAAGTAAATGTTGGTCCCCTAGAGGATGAGACTGGGGAATTAATAATGGAGAACAGGGAAATGACAGACGTTGAACAAATATTTTGTATCAATCTTCAGGGTAGAAGACACTAAAAACATTCCAATAGTGGATAATCCAGAGGCTATAGGGAGGGAGGAACTTAATACAATCACTATCACTAAAGAAGTAGTACTCGGTAAAATAATGGGACTAAAGGCGGACAAGTCCCCTGGACCTGATGGCTTACATCCTAGGGTCTTAAAAGAAGTGGCTGCGGAGATAGTGGATGCATTGGTTGTAACCTACCAAAATTCCCTTGATTCTAGGGCGGTCCCAGCAGATGGAAAATCACAAATGTAACGCCCCTATTTAAAAAAGCAGGAAACTATAGACCAGTTAGCCTAACATCTGTGGTTGGGAAAATGTTGGAGTCTATTATTGAAGAAACAGTAGCAGGACATTTGGAAAAACATAATTCAGTCAGGCAGAGTAAGCATGGATTTATGAAAGGGAAGTCATGTTTGACAAATTTACTGGAATTCTTTGAGAATATAACGAACAGGGTGAATAAAGGGGAACCAGTGGATGTGGTGTATTTGGACTTCCAGAAGGCATTTGACATGATGGCACATAAAAGGTTACTGCACAAGATGAAAGTTGACAGGGTTGGGGGTAATATATTAGCATGGATAAAGGATTGGCTAACTAACAGAAAACAGAGAGTCAAGATAAATGGGTCAATTTCTCGGTTGGCAATCAGTAACTAGGGGGGTGCCGCAGAGATCGGTGCTGGGGCCTCAACTATTTACAATCCATATTAATGATTTAGATGAAGGGACCGAGTGTAATGTTACCAAATTTGCTGATGATACAAAAATGGGTGGGAAAACAAATTGTGAGGAGGACACAAAAAGTCTGCATAGGGATATAGACAGGCTAAGTGAGTGGGCAAAAATTTGGCAGATGGAGTATAATGTGGGGAAATGTGAGATTATCCACTTTGGCAGAAAAAATAGAAAAGCAAATTATTATTTATATGGAGAAAAATGCAAAATGCTGCAGTACAGAAGGACCTGGGGGTCCTTGTGCATGAAACACAAAAAGTTAGTATGTAGGTACAGCAAGTAATCAGGAAGGCAAGTGGAATGTTGGCCTTTATTGCAAGGGGGATAGAGTATAAAAGCAGAGAAGTCCTGCTACAACTGTACAGGGTATTGCTGAGGCCACACCTGGAGTACTGTGTACAGTTTTGGTCTCCGTATTTAAGGAAAGATATACTTGCATTGGAGGCTGTTCAGAGAAGGTTCACTAGGTAGATTCCAGAGATGAGGGGGTTGACTTATGAAGATAGGTTCAGTAGGTTGGGCTTATACTCATTGGAGTTCAGAAGAATGGAGGTGATCTTATCGAAACATATAAGATAATGAGGGGGCTCAACAAGGTGGATGCTGAGAAGATATTTCCATTCATAGGAGAAACTAAAACTAGCGGACATAGTCTCAGAATAAGGGACCGCCAATTTAAAGCTGAGATGAGGAGAAATTTCTTCTCTTATTAGGTTCTAAAGGCTGGGTCATTGAATATATTTAAGGCAGAGATAGGCAGATTTTTGAATGATAAGGCAATAAATGGTTATGGGGAGAGGGCAGGGAAGTGGAGCTGAGTCCATGATCAGATCAGCCATGATCTTATTAAATGGTGGATCAGGCTCGAGGGGCCAGGTGGCCTACTCCTGCTCCTATTTCTTATGTTCTTATGTCTTATGCATCCTTTATTCTTCTGCTGTCGGAGGCCTCGGCCAACATAAATGAGAGCTCATGTTCTTCAGTGAGCTATTTACAGTAGAAAAGGCTCCTGTTTGACTCTGGCCCTATTGAAGTCAACGGAGCATAAAATCGGGCCAGGTGTAAAACGGGTGTCTGATCTAAATCCGCTCTATTCCTGCCAAGAGGGACAGAATTACTCACTCTGTCCTGGACCATTTAGATAAAATATTGGAGGGCTGCCCATGCTTTTGGAAAATATCTTAACATGTGCTGTTGCCTTCAGGAAAGGAGGGGAGAGTACTGGGTGCTGTGCTTGCATGGAGCTCATTGCATCAATACACTGGAACTCACTTTTAATGATATCTGCTTGCAGTGATAATTCATTTGTAATGATTTATTGGACTTTTCAAACCAGAAACCCATTTTATCTTTGTGATTAAATTCATTTATAACGATCAGTGAGACATCCTTTGCAAAGAAAATTGCATTCAGTATCCATTTTCATTCACAAATATTTTGGTAGTATTGTGCACCGCAAAACTCTTGAATGGAGCTGTGCATGCTGGGCATTTATGTCAGGAACTCAAGCACTTACTCCATGCACTTTTCCATATTCCAGTAGGTGAGGCTCCACCACGGGGAGCAAATTTGTAAAATTAACCCTAGTGAGTACAACCTGACTAAAAGTCAATCTGAAAATAGTTTTGAAAATAAGGCCAACAGTATGCAGATGTGTATGCTGTCATAAATATGTGATTATGTGTGGGAAAGGGCAAGTGTTATAATCTGTCTGGGAGGATGAATGCAGATTCAACCGGTTAGAAAACTGCTGACTGCTTACTCACTGTGGTCAGACTGGACCATGTCCAGAATTTTGTTTAAAAACTTAAATTTAATCTGCTGAACTAATATTTAGCCAATTAAAAGTGATGACAGAGTGAAGATGAGCAATGCCTGTTACAGGGTTTTGTGATTGTCAGAATATTGATATTATTTTTCAATAACTGTGAGAACTAGGAGTTACATTTAGACTGTAATAAGATGATAAAACTTCTGGCCTTGTGTGAGACACTTCCTCCTTGGCACTTTTTTAATAAAACCCCAGTGATCTTGGAACAGAAACACAAGAGGGGTTAATGTAATAAACATTTTATTCAGTGTCATTACTTCCCCATAGCACTATCAAGTAAAATGTATTTTTGGCTCAGAATGTTACTAGTTGTTAACTCTTCGAGCATTGGTATCCCGAGAGAATTATGTGCCTCTTGCATCTACATACATATACTGTGAAGCTCATCATGATTGCATTGGTGCTGCAGAGATCTTAGAAGCAGAATTTTTACTTTAGAATATTTTAAAGGCTCAACGTACAAAATACCACCCAGGTTGTGTTAGGCCTCAACAGAACTGTTAGCAGTTGAGAGATGGCACGAGTTCTTTGGACGCTTCAGAAAAGGTCCAATCCTTGTAGAGCCTAAGAAATAATCCTGGCTGGGTATGTTTACCCTAACTTTTATAATTTAAGGGGTAAAGGCCTAGAAATTCAGGTGGTTTGTGCCACCCGTTAGCGCAGCATAATGACGAGAAAGCGTCACCAGCTGGTGACAAGTCCCGCGGTGTCCTCCATTTTCCCAGGCCTACGAGCGCTGCCATTAAGTAACATCACCCTGCAAAGAAAAATGGCGGAGTGGTGACGTCAGTCAGTGCTAGGTCATAACCACGGCAGGTAAACCCAGATACTGCCTGAACTGTTGAGTATTTCGAGCATTTTAAGCTATTATTTCAACTCACAAAGGGAACAGGAAGATACAGAAGAGGAAGAAGCTGAGAAGGAGGAAGCAGAAGGAAGGATGCAACCCAGACAGCCAGGATATCTGGGATGGAATCATCCACTTGCAGTCCCAGTGACCACAACCCCAATTCCCCTTTCAACATTCGTCCCACACCTTAACTTCCCTCTATTACTGACCATCACAGCATCCTCTTAGCCATGATACTGAAATAAAAGCCACCACAAAGCAAACTTTCCAAAACAAGTTTATTTTTCTATCCATCCAATATGAGATCAAGAAATCAACTCATCAGCCTTATGCATTCTCATAGTGACTGTCCTGTGTGTGCCTTTGCCTATCTTATTGACGTCATGCAATGCTACCCCAGTGGCTGCAGTATGGCTGGTGGAAGGCAGCTGACTTTCAGTGGGGGAGACTGCAAATGGCCTTGCAGGTTGAATTTGAGGAGTTGGTGGCTGGGTGTGTCAAATCAAGTGACAGTGTTTCTTCGTCTTCTTCAGTCTCCTCTGCCTCTCCTTGGCCAAGCATTGGCTGGGCAGAGTGCATTTCCTGAGTGTGCAAAATGGAGAAGGCACACGGGTGGAGTTGTGGTGAGGGCAGGATGGGAAAGCAAAAGGTGCATGCGAGAAGGAGGATAACGTATGAGGACACCAGCATCTTGTATCCTTTCAGCCCTGCTGCTGGCTAAAGGCTCGGCCTTGCCCCTGCCAAGAATGGGGAAGTGATGAATGAAGGTTTATTTATATTGCATCAAAACTTTTGGCACAGTGCCACATAGGAAATTGGTAAACAAGGTTAAAAGGCACATCTTCTGATCAAAAGTTGTCTGAAGCAGAGAATGAAAAAGGTGGTTGTAAGTGCAGCTGGATTGTCATGGAAGGAGGTCATTAGTGGGATGCCCCTAGGATCAGTGCTGGCACCTTTGCTTTTCACAAATAAGAAACCTGAAACAACATTTTCCAAGTTTTCAGATGAAATCCTTTTGGAACGGACTGCAAGCAACAGATAACAATCTGATCAAATACGGGTAGATCTGGATAGATTGGGAGCTGGGCTGCCGATTCGCAGATGTCATTTAATGTCGGCTAATTCAAAGTTATGAGACTGGGAAAGAATAATAAACAGTGGAAGTACCTGTATAAGCTAAATAGTATTTTTCCACATGGCATAATACAGGAGTGAGATTCAGCGTACTGGTGAATTGATCGCTGAAGCTATTAGCAAAGGGAACAGCAGCAGTAAAGAGTTTAATAGGATCTTAGCTGGTATAGGCAGAGGAATAGAGCATAAATGATTCTGAGTTTGTAAAGAGTGCTGGTCCAGTTTCACCTGGACAACTGCACAATTTTAGTCATTGTATTATGAGAACGACATCCAAGCACTGGAGATGGTGCAGTGAAGGGCAACAAAATTGATACCTAGGAGCTGCTAGGAGAATCTGTGAATGCTGATAATGTTTATGTTGGAGAAGAGAAGACACAGGTGGTGCCTGATACAACATATGGCAGCCACATAGAAACATAGAAAATAGGTACAGGAGTAGGCCATTCGGCCCTTCGAGCCTGCACCGCCATTCAATAAGATCATAGCTGATCATTCACCTCAGTACCCCTTTCCTGCTTTCTCTCCATACCCCTTGATCCCCCTACCGTAAGGACCATATCTAGCTCCCTCTTGAATATATCCAATGAACTGGCATCAACAATTCCCTGCGGTATGGAATTCCACAGGTTAACAACTCTCTGAGTGAAGAAGTTTCTCCTCATGTCAGTCCTAAATGGCTTACCCCTTATCCTAAGACTATGTCCCCTGGTTCTGGACTTCCCCAACATCGGAAACATTCTTCCTGCATCGAAACTGTCCAGTCCCGTCAGAATTTTATATGTTTCTATGAGATCCCCTCTCATCCTTCTAAACTCCAGTGAATACAGGCCCAGACGATCCAGTCTCTCCTCATATGTCAGTCCTGCCACCCTGGGAATCAGTCTGGTGAACCTTCGCTGCACTCCCTCAATAGCAAGAACATCCTTCCTCAGATTAGGAGACCAAAACTGAACACAATACATGGGTGTAACCGTAGACTTGGGTCCTCATGGCCCCAAGGTTCTCACCACCTCCTTGCTAGCAGGGAAGTGTGGGTGGCACATGAGAAGGATGATGGTGAGAGGGAACAAGGAAGTGGGGGCTTCTCTCAAAGTGCTCACACTTCTCCCCCATTGCTGTCCCTGCCCCATCCCCCAGTCAGAGTCAAAGATGGCTTCTGGAATTGCGATGGCTGAGCCTGCCCTTGCATAGTCGCAAGAGGAGCAAACTTTGGTGGGGCCATCACAGTCTCCAAGACCCAGAAGACATCTGCCAAAAATGGCTACACAGTTGCAGCAGGGAAGTGAGCAGGCTGAAGCCACAAGTAGATGCACAAGGGTAAGCACTTGGGTGTTTTAATAACTGTTTGTGTGGTTTCCATTAATCTGATGTCACAGATAAAAATTATTCTTTTCACCACTTTCCGATCATGACCAATTCTGCCTGCATCTTTGGAAGTGGCTGAGTGAGTTGGAGTGAATGGTGAGCCATAACATTACCTCCAGCAATGATGGTCAGTGTGAAAGGAATTGCCTGATCATTGTAGGGTTGCTTGATGGTGTTGGAAGCCTGGCACAGTATATGGCAGCCATACGAGTGTAAAGCCTGAAGTTAAGTCAATCTGGCTATAATGAGGCCATCCCTGGCCTCCCTGGCAGCAATGTGCTCAGGTATTGGTGGCACCTGAACCGTAGGTTTCTCATGCTCCTCTTCCTCCTTGTCTTCCAGCTGATGCTACTCCTCCACCAAAGAGGCTGTGTGCTCAGAGCCTTACTCCTCATGCAGCGCTAATCCTCACTGCTGCACTATGTTGTGCAGGGTGCAGCAGACCACGATGATTCTGGAGGCCCTGGCTGGTGCATACTGAAGGGCTCCTGCAGATCTGTCAAGGCATCTGAAGCGCATTTTCAGCATGCCTGTTGTTTGCTCTATGTCACGTCTGGTAGAAATGTGGTTTTCATTACATCTCTCCTGGGCTCCAGTAATTGGCTTCCTCAAGGGTGTCATGAAAACATAAGAACATAAGGAATACAAGCAGGAGTAGGCCATTTGGCCCTTCGAGTCTGCTCCGCCATTTAATAAGATCATGGTTGATATGATCTTGGACTCAGCTCCACTTCCCTCTCCGCTCCCCATAACCTTCACTCTTTTATCGTACAAAAATCTGTCTATCTCCACCTTAAATATATTCAATGACCCAGCCTCCACAGCTCACTGGAGCAGAGAATTCTGCAGATTTACAACCCTCTGAGAGAAGAAATTCTGCCTCATCTCAGTTTTAAATGTGCAATCCTTATTCTTAAACTATGGCCCCTAGTTCTAGATTACCCCATGAGTGGAAACATCCTCTCTGCATCTAGCTTGTCGAGGCCCCTCAGTACCTTATATTTTTCAATAAGATCATCTCTCATTCTTCTAAATTCCAATGTATATAGGCCCAACCTGCTCAACCTTTCTTCATAAGTCAACCCCTTCTTCTCAGGAATTAATCTCGTGAATCTTCTCTGAACTGCCTCCAATGCAAGTATATCGCTCCTTAAATAAGGAGACCAAAACTGTATCCAATACTCTAAGTGTGGTCTCACCAATACCCTGTACAGTTGTAATAGGACTTTCCTGCTTTTATATTCCATCCGCCTTGCAATAAAGGCCAACATTCCATTTGCCTTCCTGATTACTTGCTGTACCTGCATACTAACTTTTTGTGTTTCATGCACAAGGACCTCCAGGTCCCTCTGTACTGCAGCATTTTGTAATCTCTCCCCATTTAAATAATAATTTGCTTTTTTATTTTTCCTGCCAAAGCTCCCAATTCCCACTTTATACTCCAAGTGCCAAATGTTTGCCCACACACTTAGCCTGCCTATATCTCTTTGCAGATTCTTTGTGTCCTCCTCACAACTTGATTTCCCACCCATCTTTGTATCTTGGCTACATTACACTAAGTCCTTTCATCCAAGTCATTAGTATAGATTGTAAATAGTAGAGTCCCCAGCGCCGATCCCTGTGGCACCCCACTAGTCACTGTTTGCCAACTGTAAAATGACCCATTTATCCTGACTCTTTTTTCTGTTAGTTAGCGAATCCTTTATCCTTGCTAATATGTTACCCCCAACCCCATGAGCTCTTAACTTGTGCAGTAACCTTTAATGTGGCACCTTATTTAATGCCTTCTGGAAATCCAAATTCACCACATCCACTGGTTCCCCCTCATCCACACTAGTCATTACATCCTCAAAGAACTCCAGCATATTTGTCAAACATGATTTCCCTTTCATAAAACCATGTTGACTCTGCTTGACTATATTATGCTTTTCCAATTGTCCTGCTACTGCTTCCTTAATAATGGACTCCCAATGACAGATGTGAGGGTGACTGGTCTATAGTTTCCTGCTTTCTGTCTCCCTCCTTTTTTAAATAGGAGTGTACATTTGCGGTTTTCCAATCCGCTGGGATCTCTTCAGAATCCAGGGAATTTTGGTAGATTGCAACCAATGCATCCACTATCTCTGCTGCCATTTCTTTTAAGTCCTGCAGACTAGAGGATCTGGTGGACACGCCTTATCAGTGGCTGTCAAAGCACGTCCTTGTTTTCAAGCAGCCAGCCAGAAAGTCTGTTTGGAGGAGCAAAGAGCTGAGGAAGGGTGGACTGGCGAAGGACGAAAGAGTCATGGCAGCTGCCAGGGAATTTGATGCACATATGCATGATGATTTTACTATGGTTGCAGGTAAGCTGCACATTGAGGCAGTGGAAGCCCTTGCGGTTGACGAAGGCTCCTGGGTTATGATGGGGTGCACTGATGGCCACATGTGTGAAGTCGATGACGCCCTGCACCCATGGGAAGCCAGCCAGAGACACGAAGCCTAACGCCCACTCAATAAAACTGGCTTCATCAGTGGAAAAGTTGATATAATTGGCTGACTTGTCAAAGTGGGCATCGGTCACCTGTATGATGCATGTGTGGGTGGCTGACTGCGAGATGCCACAAATATCTGCTGCACATCCCTGAAAGGAGCCTGAGGCCAAGAAGTTCAGGGTGCCTTGACAGTCACTGGTAAGGCATGTCCACCAGGTCCTCTAGCCTGCAGGTCTTGCTTGAGTAATGTGCAAATTTCAGTGCCAGCCTTTCCAGAAGAACTGTATCAAAGGCCTTGCTGAAATCTAAGTGCATCATCATAGGCAGTACCTCGAAATCCACTCTAAAAGTGAGTTCTTAGGTGACTGAACAATCTAATACGGGAATTACAGTCTTTGTCACAGGTGGGACAGACAGTCGTTGAAGGAAAGGGTGCGTGGGACTGGTTTGCCGCACGCCCCTTCTGCTGTCTGCGCTTGTTTTCTGCATGCTGTCGCTGATGAGACTCGAGGTGCTCAGCGCCCTCCTGGATGCACTTCCTCCACTTAGGGCGGTCTTTGGCCAGGGACTCCCAGGTGTCAGTGGGGATGTTGCATTTTATCAAGGAGGCTTTGAGGGTGGCCTTGAAACGTTTCCTCTGCCCACCTGGGGCTCGCTTGCCCTGTAGGAGTTCCGAGTAGCGCGCTTGCTTTGGGAGTCTTGTGTCAGGCATACAGACAATGTGGCCCGCCCAATGGAGCTGGTTGAGTGTGGTCAGTGCTTCGATGCTGGGGATGTTGGTCTGATCGAGAACACGACTCCATCCCGCAGCATGCGACCCGCCACCATCTCAGCAAAACCCTAGCCCTGCACGAAGTAGAAAAGGCCATCCATCAGCTCAAGAGCAACAAGGCATAGGGAGCGGATGGAATCCCCGCTGAGGCACTAAAGTATGGCGAAGAAGCACTATTGGCATGAATGCATGACCTCATCTCTCTCATCTGGAAGGAGGAGAGCATTCCGGGAGATCTCAGAGATGCAGTAATCGTGACCATTTTTTAAAAAGGGGACAAATCCAACTGCGGCAACTACAGAGGAATCTCCCTGTTATCAGCCACTGGGAAGGTCATCGCTAGAATCTTCCTCAACCGTCTTCTCCCTGTGGCTGAGGACCTCCTCCCGGAGTCACAGTGCGGATTCCGTCCACCACGGGGTACAACGGACATGATCTTTATGGTGCGACAACTGCAAGAGAAATGCAGGGAACAGCACCTTCCCTTGTACATGGCCTTCTTTGACCTTACAAAGGCCTTTGACACTGTTAACCACAAGGGACTATGGAGCAAAAGTTTGTCGCCATCCTCCGCCTGCTCCATGACGAATCTGAGTGCACCACGTCACTGTCTTACCCCTATCAAGCTCTTTTGTCTCACCCTCACAGATAACCTGTAAGTTAGATTGGCAAGATCACCCTTTCATTAACCTATATCTTTTATGATTTTATTTCTATCCATATACTCATTGATTTTATCCTTAATTGAAATTTGCATAACGTTACCCATAATGGACAATGGTGGCTCAATTGAAATTCCCCCAAATAAATTTTTAGCTGCCTCAGTGGCCCTTGTACCATAAATCTTTAAAAAAAAATGCAGAATCATAGAAATTAACGGCACAGAAGGAGGCCATTTGGCCCATTGTATCTATGCCGGATAGAAGAGCTATCCAGCCCTAATCCCACATTCCAACTCTTGGGCCATAGCACTTTTAACTGCCGACCCGCTCGCGAACCCACACTCTTCACTGTAAAAATTCTCATCTTACAATCAGGGTTTTGTAAATGGTTAATATACCAATATGTTGCAACTGAAGTCTCAAAAGTTGAATGGCATTCTCACATTACATACAATCATCACATTGTGTGCCCATTGAATTTGATAATTCTCACCATGAGTCTGCATTGTGGTTTTTACACTTCACTAAGTCTAAAATTCAAGACTCTGTCAAGTTATCACAGTATTGTTCTAATCCTTTTCACTTTAGGACTATATATTGTATGAAATAATTGTGTGTTTATATATTCATTTGAAAAAGTGCTCAGGAACAGAGCGCAGTTTGACCAGAAATGTGGACACAGGTGAATAGCTGTATGCTTATCTTCAGTCATTGACCTGGAACACATCCCTTTTTATTTGCAGAAGTGCAGGAATGTGGTTTGATCAACTACTTTTTTTCAAAAATGACAGACATAGAAGACATTGCTGCTTCACTGCCTTTTGTAAATGAGAACAAATATTGCATTAAGAAATATTGGCCGCAAAATTTGACTACATAGCAGCCATTATTTGGGCGCAACGGGTGCCGATTCAGGTCCAAAATTACGTCCATCCACACACGCACGCTTGTGGTGCGGGCCGTGCCAGACACCATTTTGGGCAGGCTCAGGAAGCGTGCGCCAAAGGTATGCAGAGTAGGCAGATTGTGATGTCAATCAGAGTACAATGTCGATTTGATGCCAGCTCTGTAAGTCAATGCTCCATCTAACGCCCTCTTTTTAGCATGTGCTCAGAGCAGGAAGCAACTCCCACCAGCACTATTTAAATGGGATCATCACCATCTTATTGGTTAGATGCTGATTGATTGCTATGGGCTGTTGCTGAGTTTGTAGAAATGTTTGTGGTACATTTCTTTCAAGTTGCTAAAGTTTAAAGGATGCAGGAAGAATGTTCCCGATGTTGGGGAAGTCCAGAACCAGGGGACACAGTCTAAGGATGAGGGGTAAACCATTTAGGACTGAGATGAGAAGAAACTTCTTCACCCAGAGAGTTGTTAACCTGTGGAATTCTCTACCGCAGTGAGTTGTTGATGCCAGTTCATTGGATATATTCAAGAGGGAGTTAGATATGGCCCTTACGGCTAAAGGGATCAAGGGGTATGGAGAGAAAGCAGGGAAGGGTTACTGAGGTGAATGATCAGACATGATCTTATTGAATGGCGGTGCAGGCTCGAAGGGCCGAATGGCCTACTCCTGCACCTATTTTCTGTGTTTCTATGTTTCTCGAGGGAGTGGTGTGGCAAGTGCTGAAGGACTTTATCCTGAGTTCAAGGATTCTGCTCAGACCACTTGCTCCAAGACATGGATACACTAGTTGGCATTCCACTTGGCCTACAGCATGACCTGGAGAATGAGCAGAGACAACACAGAACAGCACAAGCTGCGGGAAGAAGAAGGAGGAGAAGGAAGGGGAGAAGGACTCGCAGCTGGAGGCTATACGCACCGAATAAGTTCAGAGAGCAATTCTCCAATCTAAACCTCATCGAGGAACAGTGCATTAAACCTCTGGGATTCACCAAGGACATCCTGACTGAGATTTGCCACCTGGGGCAGCCACAACTGCAACCTTAGAGCAGGCCAAGGACTGCTTTGCCAGTGGCTGTAAATATGACAGTGGCCATGAACATTAATGCATTTGGCTCCTTCCAGGCTGGAGCAGGAGATAGTTGCAACATCTCCCAGTTTGCCATGCACTGCTACATAAGGGAGGTAACTGAGGCTCTGTATTCCAAGAGAGCTGAATACATTCCCTTCTCTCTGGCCAGAGAGCAGCAGGCGGAGCGAGCAGCAGCTTTGCAAGGATTGCAGGCTTCCCCATGGTGCAGCGTGCCATTAATTGCATGCCCGTCACTTTGCGAGCACCGCATGTCAACTCTGAGATGTATTGCAACCGAAAGGGATTCCAATCCCTCAATGTCCATGCAGGTCAATGCCCGGTATCCTGATAGCAGTCATGATGCCTTCGTTTTGTGGCAGTCCACTGTATCATCTGCATTTGAGCCACCATGACAAACTAGAAGGCGGCTATTGGGCAACATGGGTTATCTGCTGACGACATGGCTCATGACTCAGGTGCTCGACTCACGCATACGTGGGCAGCATTCATTCAACGAAAGCTATGCTGCCACACAAAATATCATCAAGTAGGCCATTGGCATGCTAAAGCAATGTGCCTGCTGCCTGGACCGCTCTGGAGGAGTCCTGCAGTATTTGGCAGTGCGGGTGTCAAGATCTGTGGTGGTCTGCTGTATGCTGTACAACCTCAGCATGATGAGGGCACAACCCTTGCCAGAAGCCATATGGCAATCAGCTGAGGAGCAGGAGAAGAAGGAGGAATAGAAAGGGAGGAGGCTATTCAAACAGCCCCTTTCTAGCCATACTGTGACCGACTCATCTGTCTGCGATACCAGTAAACGCAACCCCAATTCCACATACACCAACAGTTTCACACTCCTTAGCTTCCCTCTGTTATTGACCATAATAGCATCCATTTGGTCACAATTGCAAAATAAAAGGCAACACAAAATAAATAATATAAACCAAATTTCTGAATTAAATCATGCCATATTGCGTACAAGCTTATACTAATCACACTTGTTCATTCCTTTAGTCTTCCACGTGCCTTTGCCTATTCTAGTGCTCCTACTCAGTGCTACCTCGGTGGCTTCAGCATGGCTGGTGGAAGGCTGCTGACTTTCAGTGGAGGAGACTGCAGATGGCCTTGGAGGATGACCTCGAGGAGCTCTGGGCCGAGAAGACCCAGCTTTGGACTTTACCATCTTGGCATGGATGGCAGCAGTCTGGGCTGGCTGGCTGACAGGCAACAGCAAGGGCACTGGTGGAATGGTAGGGGTGGAAGGATGAATGCTGTAATCCTGAGAGAGGACAACAGGTGCACAGAGTCACTCCCCCAGAGCAGCCCCTCAGCAATCCTAGTAATCTGTTTTAGGACAGACTGCTGAATTGCTGTGACATCCTGCAAGCCCCTTGAATACTGGTAAGCGCAGCCATGGTGGCAGCGGTCTGAGCTTGGATGGCTTCAATCTTAGCTTCCACTGCAACACCCAAATGTTGGATGACTTCTACTTGTGCTGCAATGGAAGCTGAGACATTGTTCATCAGACGCACAACTTGGTTGGGTTCGCAAGTGCGCTCATGTAGTTGGCCTTCACTTACATGCTGCGTACAGTTTAGAAACATAGACATAAAAAATAGGAGCAGTAGTAGGCCATTCGGCCCTTTGAGTCTGCAACGCGATCATGGCTGATCCTCTATCTCAACACCATATTCCCGCTTTTTCCCCATACCCCTTGATGCCTTTTGTTTCTAAAAATCACAGCCTTCTGTGGTAGAGAATTCCACAGGTTCACCACCCGCTGAGTGAAAACATTTCTTCTCATCTCGGTCCTAACTTTCCTACCCCAAATCCTGAGACTGTGACCCCTTGTTCTAGACTTCCCAGCCAGGAGAAACATCCTCCCTGCATCCATTCTATAACAACCCAGTCAGAATTTTGTGTTCCCCTCTCATTCTTCTAAACTCTAGTGAATACAGGCCTAGTTGACCCAATCTCTCCTCATACAACAGTCATGACATCCCAGGAATCAGTCTGGTGAACCTTCGCTGCACTCCCTCTATGGCAAATATATACTTTCTTAAGTAAGGAGACCCAAACTGCACACAATACTCCAGGTGCGGTCTCACCAAGGCCCTGTATAACTGTAGTAAGACATCCTTGCTCCTATACACAAATTCTCTTGCAATGAAGGCCAACATACCATTTGCCTTCCGAACTGCTTGCTGCACCTGCATGTTTGCTTTCAATGACTGGGGTACAAGAACACCCAGGTCCCTCTGTACATCGACAATTCCCAAACCATCACCATTTAAATAATACTTTGTCCTTATGTTTTTCCTACCAAAGTGGATAACTTCACATTTATCCACATTATACTGCATCTGAGTGTTTGCCCACTCAATCAACCTATCTAAGTCACCTTACAGTGTCTTTGCATCCTCCTCACAACTCACAATCCCACCTAGTTTTGTGTCATCAGCAAACTTGGAAATATTACATTTAGTTCCCTCATCCAAATCATTTATATATATTGTGAATAGTTGGGGCCGAAGCACTGATCCTTCTGGTACCCCACTAGTCACTGCCCGCTACCCCAAAAAGATCCGTTTATTCTTACTCTCTGTTCCCTGTCAGTTAACCAATTTTCAATCCTGCCAATACATTACCCCCAATCCTGTGTGCTTTAATTTTGCACAATAACCTCTTATGTGGGACTTTATCAAAGGCCTTCTGAAAATCCAAATACACTACATCCACTGGTTCTCCTTTATCTATTCTATCAGTTCCATCCTCAAAAAACTCTAATAGGTTTGTCAAACATGATTTTCCTTTCTGTAAGAATAAAAGTGTTTATTAATTGATTCTGTGTATGTATAAATGTTAAAAGTGTAGATTATACGGAAAGGCCTGTTTGTGCTGAGATAAAATGGAAGCCCACAGATTGCCAGCATGGGTTACATTTTGTAAGAAACAAAATGAAAGCCCCCAGAGCTGCCGCATGACTTTCATGTATTGGAAAGCCATTTAAACTAATCAGAGATGGCTGACCAAGACCAGACAGCCACATGTGTGAGGAGAGACAATAAGGAGCTGCCCTGGAACCAAAGTCCAATCGGGAGGCTTTCTGAGGACAATGGCCTTGAAGAATATAAAAAACGCAAGCCAGAAACTTTTCTCTCCTCTCTGCTCTTCCACTTGGACACATGGCATGAGACATCCCTGAAGTCCAGCTAAAACAGCAAGTCATGTGACCAAACCAGCCAGCAAAAGGGACGTAGCGTATATCACTCGTTATTCTAGCTCTGATATAACATAATTGACAACTGTTGGTAATGTGCATGTATGTGTCTTTTTAAGATAACTGATCACTGCTGCTAATGTGCATGTGTGTATGTTTTTAATAAACCCTCCCAATTGTTTTCAACGAATCGTCTCACTGTCAAATATAAGCCCAGAGAGATTCAGAAATCTTACATTTCATAAATCCATATTGACTTTGTTTAATCCCGTTGATATTATCTAAGTGTGCCGTTATCACATCCTTTATCACAGACTCCAGCATTTTCCCTACTACTGATGTTAGGCTAACCGGTCTTGGGGCTGCATTTTCGGCTTTGATGTTTTTGCCCGCAAATAGTTTGCATCTCGGTAGGTAAGTTTGCGCAACTGGGCCCTGCGTCAGGGAGCACAGCGCTAAGGGAGGCATTGTACGCCTCTCGTGGCGCTAGGATGGCAAACACCCGAGCTAAAGATGCGGGCTGGGAGCGCTCCGAGAGACGCCTGTGGGGAGGGGGGGAATCCTTAAAAAAAAACAGAAAAACATTTCCAAAACATTGCCCACACCACCACAACACAAATCGCAAAAAAATTAAAAGAAAAAACAATCACACTTACCTTAGGAGACCATTATTTATCTCTTCGCCTGCAGGATGGTTGCACCACCCTAATTTCCCAGGCGGTCAGTGCAAGGCGTGCTTCAGGGCAGATGGGTCGGGCAGGAGTTCAAACTCACGCTGGTGTCGCAACTAAGGGCGTGGTACACCGGTGCAGCTCTTCCGGACGGTGCTGCTTCATGCCGCCGCAAAACCAGACCCGAGGATCACTGTGGGGTGCTAAAGGCTGACCAAAAGACTTCCCCACCATCATTGCCGCCGCTCCGGGCAAAAAACGGAGCGGAGAAAACCTGAAAATCCAGCCTATGGTCTCCTTATTTAAGGAGGGATATACTTGTATTGGAGACAGCTCAGAGAAGGTTCATGAGGTTGATTCCTGAGATGAAGGGGTTGTCTTATGAGGAAAGGTTGAGCGGTTGGGCAGGTATTAGAGTTTAGAAGAATGAGAGGTGATCTTATTGAAACATATAAGATTCTGAGGGGGCTTGACAAGGTAAATGCTGAGAAGATGTTTCCCCTCGTGGGGGAATCTAGAACTAGGGGGGTATAGTTTCAGAATAAGGGGTCACCCATTTAAGACGGAAATGAGGAGGAATTTCTTCTCTCAGAGGGTCATGAATCTTTGGAATTCTCTACCCCAGAGAGCTGTGGAGGGCGAGTCATTGAATATATTCAAGGCCGGGAGATAGTCAGATTTTTGAACTACAGGAGAGTCAAAGGTTATGGGGAACATGCAGGAAAGTGGAGTTGAGGCCAAGATCAGATCAGCCATGATCTTATTGAATGGTGGAGCAGGCTCGAGGGACCGAATGGGCCACTCTTGTTCCTATTTCTTATGTTCTTATGAAAGGATGGACCCCAACCTCTCTGCAAAACCCTGTCCCAAGTTGGTACTGGACTCTTTCATGCTTCTTGACAATGCAAGCAGGCTTTCTGGCAGACTTCACAATGCACCAAGCATTTCATTGTGCATACCCGGAGAGCTGGCACCTGTGTTACCCTTGCCCTCTGCTCTGGCTGCAACCCACTCATGCCCGGTGTCTCACCACGTGCAGATCCCACGTCTAAGCAATTGAAGAAAAAATCTAATCTCATCATTGAACAAAACTACTCCAAAAAATTATTCACAAAAATGTTTAGAAACAAAAAGGAGAAAGCAAATTAGAAGGATCAACAGGACTAAAGTGACAGATATAATGAGATTGAGTGAGAGCAGGAGAAAAAAGAACTGAAGAGATTCTCTCTGGGCTACCTTTAGATGATACAGGAAACAGGAGATCACAATCTTATGCAATTCCTTCCAAATAGAGATGTTTCTAGATTATGTAGATTTCTTTTCTTACTTTTTAGCATTTTTCAGTTTAGTGCAAAGCTTTTTATGCTTCAGTGGCATTATCAAGCATTATCAGGTCAAGAGTAGGTTGTGTTGAAAGCAGAAGAAACTTCCCTCTTCTATGTCTTAACAACATGTCTCAACCACAGTCTCAAAGACCTTGGAAGTCTGCAGGGCAGCACGTGTTGACATAAGAACCAGTTTTGCTTCTGCTCTGGACCTCTAACGCTCATTATCTCAAAGTTCATGAGGTCACGGAGAGGTCCCACAATTTGCATGGCCATGGCAATCTCAGGTCATATCAGGAGTACCTGCTCTCCTAAATAGACCAGAAAATCTTCCCTTTCTGGCCCCCATTTCAGCCAATATTGATAATGGTTCCCTCTCATGGTTCCCACTGTTTCCCCACTTTTTAGAATGTCACATTCAAGATCTGTGCCATCCTCTTCCAATTATGAATCTCTCCAATTAAGTTTCTTTACGCCTTTGTGCAGTACTTTGGGATGAGCAATTAGTAGTAATAAATGCCTGATGCTAGATGGGGTTCAAATTCCCACTGGGAATAGCTTTTCGTTGTCTCATAACCCCTCACAAATGGGGCTGCCTTAAAATGTGAACAAACATTGCTTCTAGGTCTATAGGGGTCAGAACACGATCCCAGCCAGAATCTGAGCTGGGCCTCTCTTCTGCCTTTGGTCAGCTGGTATGCCAGACATTTCTGCTCCAACTGTAGACTGAGTGCCAAAGAAGACATGGGGTGTGGAAACTCCATTGTTTGGAGTCCCAAAAGCCACTCCCCCTTATATTGATTGCCTTGTTTGTGGTGGACGGAGATCACCGTCAAAAATTTGGAGCTAAGTTGGGACCCAGTATACTGAGCCCCAGCTGTTCTGAACATTGTAGCAAGAGTCTGACAGCTGCAGATTTTCAGGGCCAAAGTTTCTGTTTCCGAGATCAACCATCCTTGTGCAATTCAAGCGTGATAGCCAATTTAGAGCAAATTAGCAATTGAAAATGGTTCAGGTGCAATGGGCCCAAGTTTCCACATGATTTGCGCCTGATTTTTAGGAGCAACTGGTGGAGAACGGACTATTTTAGAAATCGCAATTCTCCACATTTTTTTTTCTGCAGTTCTAGTCAGGTAGAACAGTTCTAGTTTAGAACAGAATTTTTTCTTCAAAAGGGGGCGTGTCCGGCCACTGACGCCTGATTTGAAAGTTTCCACAGTGAAAATGTACTCCAAACTAAAGTAGAATGGAGCCAGTGAAGATTTTTGTAGAACTGAAAAAACCTGTTGTACACATTAAAAAATCAGGCGCAGGTTACAAATTAGGCGTCCAGAACGAGGTGGGGGGGGAGGGAACTCATTAAATTCGACAATAAATCCTTATTTATATTTCTACAAATATTATACAAATAAATCCAACCTGAATAAACATTTATAAGCCAAGAAAAGATTAAATAAACCATCTTCCTACCTGTGAAAGTGCTTCAGCCAGGGAGAATTCTGCAGCCGTTCGTGCCACTGAGCGGGAGGGGGAGGGGGAGGGGGAGAGAGAGAGAGAGGGAGGGAGAGAGGGGGGGGGAGAGAGAGAGCGGGGGGGGGGGGAGAGAGAGAGCGGGGGGTGGGGAGAGAGAGAGCGGGGGGGGAGAGAGAGCAGGGGGCAGGGGGGGGGAGAGCGGGGGGGGAGAGAGAGGGGGGGCGGGTCAGGGAACAGGAGCGCGGGTCGGGTCGGGTCGGGTCGGGTCAGTCGGGGGGGGGGGAGCGGGTGTCGGGTCGGGTCTGGTCGGCGGGGGGAACGGGTGTCTGGTCGGCGGGGGGGGGAGCGGGTGTCTGGTCTGGTCCGGAGGCGGGGGGGTGGGGAGCGAGTGTCGGGTCTGGTCGGGTCTGGTCGGGGGGGGAGCAGGAGCTGGCCGTGGGAGGAGCCTCATTGATGCAGCCCCAGTGAGGCCATTCAGCCAGGGCTAGGGGCTGCGTGCTTCGGGCCCCTCCCACACAGTTCGGCGCCTGGAGCTACTGCACTTGCGTGCCGACTGTAGCGCGCATGTGCAGAGGTCCCGGCACTGTTTTCAGCGCCGGGGCCTGGCTCCGCCTCCCCCCACAGCTCGTGCTGGCTGCGCCGAGGGCCAGAGGACCTGCAAGTAGGTGGAGAATACCGAGGATTTTTTTAGGCGCCGTTTTAGGCACGAAAAACGGGCGCCCAGCTCGGAGGGGCGCCCGTTTTTTTTCTTGTGGAAACTTGGGCCCAATGTTTCATTAGAACTGGTGGCATTTGAGCCGGCAACCAAATTTTTATTTGATTTTATATGTTTTAAAGTTTAATTTGTTTTAATTGCTGGTTTTAGTGTCCCCCTCCCCTTTTATAGGGGGCACTTGTGTATATATACATCTGTGGTTTACTGCCCAAAAAAACCTAAAAAAAACATAAAAATCACCAAAAAAAAACCCAAAAAACAAACAAAAAAAAAAGGGCACGTGAAAAGTGTTTGGAGTGTCCCCCAGATCGGGTGGGGGGCATGATTTAATGTTTATTTTGCTTCCCTAAAAGTGTTGTGGTGGCATTTGAGCCAGCAACCAAATTTTAATTTGATTTTATATGTTTTAAAGTTTAATTTGCTTTAATTGCCGGTTTTAGTGTCCCCCTCCCCTTTTATAGGGGGCATTTGTAAAATATATGATTTTAATGCCCAGAAAAATCATCAAAAAAAACACAAAAAACCCCCCAAAAAAAGCGCATTTGAAAAGTGTCTGGAGTGTCCCCCAGATTGGAGGGGAACTTGATCTAACTGTTTATTTTGCCCCCCACCAAAAGAGTTGTGGTGGCATTTGAGTTCTTCCTATTGATGTGATGAAACAACCACTCTCGATACTGCCAAGTCCAAACAATTAAAGATTTTATTCGAGCATATGCAAAGGAGCTGGTCTCAGTTGCCTGAAGTGTCTCACTCTATTATATGTAGGTTTGCAGCATATATTTATAGTACACAAGTTCCTGTAACTTGGTCTTGCAACAGTCATAAATCATTACCCACGCTGGTCCAGCACTTATAGCACATGATGAGCTTCACAACCCAGTTAGTCAATTGAGTTATTCAGGCCCAGCAGATGTCTCCTGTTATCACAACTCTTTAGCCTTGGGCCTCCGAGTTCCCATGGTAGCTTGACCTACCTGTCTGGTTTTCAATCCTCCCTTTTCTCCTTGTTTTGTTTATCAATTAGTAATGTGTTTACAAGAACTTTTACATGCTGATAATGCCGTATCTAGGGATACCCTTGGTCAAGTATCCCATCATGCCTACACTAGGAGCTGCTACCATTAGCTTGTCGTCTAGTCCAATCTACAGTGTTTATTTCAAAGATATGCATTTTAGTAACAATTTAAGTATTGCTATTATGATATTAGCCCCACTCGTCCCACTTCATGATCTTTTACTATTTAATATTTAAAATTTACTTTCTATTGTATGTCTGCTAATATTCATCAACTGTGCTTATGTAGAATGGGAAACTAATGTGCAAGAAATTTCAACATATACAAAATAAGTGCTCTTGTTCTAATCATATCAGTTTGATTCAGTAAAATCTTTTCTTAATTTATATTTAATTAACTGTTAATTATACACAAAATGAAAATATTAGTAAACAATGAAAGAAATCATTGGTATCCTGTGCAATCCTGAAAAATTTCAGGTGGTTCTTGTTATGTATGTAACTATGTAATACTTGTCATCAGAGGGCACGACTGTTGGAGTCCTGCACACACGTGCAGGGCCAGTATAAAAGGTTGGCTGCCATGTTGCTTAGATACTCTGGAGTTGTAATAAAGAAGACTAAGGTCACACTAAGTTTAGCTCACAGTACTCAGCCTCGTGGAGTCCTTCTATACACAACAATTGGCGACGAGTAACAGAATACGAACCTTCACGCAACCATGGCTGCCGTCGGAATACTAGAGAGATTCGTAGAGGGTGATGATTGGGAAGCCTTCATCGAGCGTCTCGACCAGTACTTCGTGGCCAACGAGCTGGAAGGAGACACTAACGCGGCCAAGCACAGGACGGTTCTCCTCCCTGTCTGTGGGCCTAAAATAAACGACCTCATCAAGAATCTGTTCACACTGACAAAACCAATGGAGAAGGAATATACAGAGTTGGGCACGCTGGTTCGGGACCACCTCAAGCTGAAAGAGAGTATCCTCATGGCCAGATATCGTTTTTACTCGCATCATCGCTCCGGGGGCCAGGACATGACGGATTATGTCGCCGACCTGAGACACCTCGCAGGACCTTGCAATTTTGGAGCTGCGTTGGGGCAAATTCTGCAGGAATTTTTCATTCTGGGCATCAGCCATGAGGTAATTCTTCGAAAGCTGCTGGCTGCCGAAACCCTAGACATGAGCAATATTGTGTTCCTAACACAGATGAGACTGCACACAGGGAGGTTAAAGTAACAGTGACTTCAGTCTTTAATAAGACACTCCAGAGTGAGGAACAGGCCCTCGGGGCCCGCTTATATACAGTGCTCCCAAGGGATGTTGGGATCCCTCGGGACTTCAGGGGATGAGCTCCCTGGTGGTGGAACATGGGAGTGCATGCCTTACAGATACACAACATCACTGCCCCCCCCCCCCCCAAAGTCAAAGTGAAAACTATTTACAAGGTGAAGTGGTCGGGAGCCTTTCTTTCCCTGGTGGACTGCCTCGGTACAAATGTCTGTTCTGGTTTGTTGGCTGTGCCCTCGCTGGGCTGGCGTTTTGTTGGCCCTGCAGGGCTGCTGGGTGAGCCTGGCCTTGCTGGGCTGTTGGGCATGATGGGTTCGATTTCCTAGTCTGGCGTGGCGTCGTTGATCCTTTGGGTGTGTGTTGTGGGCTCGAAAAAGGTGGTGTCTGCTGTGGGTTGTTCAGGGCAGTCTGTGAACTGCAGCCTCGTTTGGTCCAGGTGCTTTCTGAAAATTTGTCCATTGTCTAGTTTGACTACAAACACCCTACTCCCTTCTTTAGCTATCACCGTGCCCACGATCCACTTGGGACCATGTCCATAGTTTAGCACATACACACGGTCATTCAGATCAATTTCCCGTGACACAGTGGCGCGACCATCGTTTACATTTTGTTGCTGCCGCCTGCTCTCTAGCTGATCATGCAGGTTGGGATGAACCAGCGAGAGTCTGCTTTTAAGTGTTCTTTTCATGAGTAGCTCAGCCGGGGACACCCCTGTGAGCGAGTGGGGTCTCGTGCAGTAGCTGAGCAGTACTCAGGACAGGCGGGTTTGGAGTGAGCCTTCTGTGACTCGTTTAAGGCTCTGTTTGATGGTTTGTACTGCACGCTCTGTCTGCCCATTAGAGGCTGGTTTAAACGGGGCCGAGGTGACATGTTTGATCCCATTGCGGGTCATGAATTCTTTAAATTCGGCACTGGTGAAACATGGCCCGTTGTCACTGACCAGTATGTCAGGCAGGCCATGGGTGACAAACATGGCCCTCGGGCTTTCAATGGTGGCGGTGGCGGTGCTTCCCGACATTATTTCACATTCAATCCATTTTGAAAAAGCATCCACCATCACCAGGAACATTTTACCAAGAAACGGGCCCGCATAGTTGACATGGATCCTCGACCATGGTCTGGAGGGCTAGTACTGTCATGTATTTCACCATCTTGCAATGACAATAGTTATGTAACTAACTCATGCACACTGCACCTGTACCCTTGAAATGTGCACGCTGACCACAGGGGGTGAGCTTGTGGGAAACACTCCTCACCTGGGTTTCCAGGTATAAAAGGGGAGGTCCCACCCAGGGTCAGCACTCTTTGGTCCCGGGAATAAAGTGACGGTCACAGAGTGACCGTGTCTGATATATCCATGCCTCGTGTGAGTTTGTAACAAGGTGTAGGGACACTACATTTGATGACGAGAAACGGGAATCACTGAACCACGGGGATGGCCACCGGTGGGACAGAGGAACGCTACTTTGTGGGTGAGGACTGGGACGACTTTGTGGAAAGAATCCAGCAGAGCTTTGTCACAAAGGACTTGCTGAAAGAGACAGCGGCTGACAAGCGGAGGGCACATCTACTGACCAGCTGTGGTCCACAGACATATGCGCTGATGAAAGACCTGCTCGCATCCCAAAAGCCAGTGGACAAGTCCTTCGAAGAGCTCAGCCAGCTGATCAGTGAGCATCTCAAGCCGGCAAGTAGCGTACACATGGCCCGGCACCGGTTCTACTCTCAACGGTGTCGGGAGGGTCAAAACGTCTCGGACTTCGTGGCAGAACTGCAGCGTTTGGCAGTCTCTGTAAGTTCTCCGATGTCTGCAGGGGGAGATGTTAAGGGACTTTTTCATCAAGGGCATTAATCATGCCGGCATTTTCAGGAAGCTCATAAAGCCTAAGGACCTGACTTTAGAAGGGGCGGCGTCGATAGCTTAGACCTTTATGGCAGGGGAAGAGGAGACCAAGCTAATTTACGCATGCAGCCCTGGTTTTAACGTTGTGATGAAGCAGGGAGATAATGTTGTAAAAGTGATACAGAACCCCGCAGGCAGGTAAGGGCAATTCAACACTGCCCAGGCAGGCAGGCAAGGGCAATTCGACACCACCCAGGCAGCAACAAGCTCCAGGGTGGGCCCGCAACAGGGACAATGGAAAGGGGATCGGCAATTCATGCCATCACGAGGAACAATGCATCCCGTGATGGGACCATTAACACCCTCCATCAGAGTGCTTAGAAAGAGCCAAACGGGCCATCAGAGAGGAATGCCTGGGAATAGTCCTTTTGTTAACAACAATCTCAGCTCATGCTGGAGATGTGGGGGTAGACACACTGCCAAAAGCTGCAGGTTCCAGCTTTATACCTGTAGGATTTGTAATGTCAGTGGACACTTGGCCAGGATTTGCAAAAAGGCAGTAGCGTGGCGAGTTTGCGAGTCAGAGGAACCAGACAAGGGGTCTGCAATGTAGGATGAGGCCTGGGGAACAACCATGGATGCTACAGTTCAGAGAGTTCATGTGGCTGACGTCCACAGCTCATACACTAAAACGCCACCCATGATGATGAAAGTCTTACTGAATGGCATCGCGGTGCACAGGGAGCTGGATACGGGAGCTAGCCAGTCACTCATGAGCACCCAACAATTTAAGAGACTATAGCCACACAGAGCTAGCAGGCCCAAACTGGAACGCATTGAGACGCAGCTACATATGTTCACCAAAGAGATCATCTCAGTGCTGGGCAGTGCAAACTTGGTGGTAACGCATAATGGATTACAGAACCAGCTGCCACTCTGGATTGTTCCGGGAAATGTCCCCATGCTTTTGGGGAGGAGTTGGCTAGCTGAAATGAATTGGAAATGGGGGGATGTGCACGCCATTTCATCCGTGGAGCGAAGTTCATGCTCGCAGGTATTGCAAAAATTCGAGTCACTCTTTCAACCCGGTGTCGGAACATTCAAGGGCACTAAAGTAGTGATACGCATCACTCCGGACGCCAGACCAGTGCACCACAAAGCCAGAGCGGTGCCATACGTGATGCGTGAGAAAATTGAAAGTGAACTGGACAGGCTGCTCAGAGAGGGCATAATTTCGGCCGTTGAATTCAGCGACTGGGCAAGTCCCATCGTTCCTGTCCTCAAAGCAGATGGATCGGTTAGGATTTGTGGCGACTACAAAGCCACCATCAACTGAGTGTCGCTGCAAGACCAATACCTGCTTCTGAGAGCGGAGGACCTCTTTGCCACGCTGGCAGGTGGAAAGCTGTTCACGAAGCTGGACCTCACTTCGGCCTACATGATTCAGGAACTGGCGGAAGATTCCAAGCTTCTGACCACCATCACGACGCACAAAGGATTATTTGTCTACAAGAGGTGCCCGTTTGGCATTCGTTCGGCAGCGGCTATCTTTCAGCGAAATATGGAAAGCTTGCTCAGGTCCATCCCTGGAACGGTCGTATTCCAAGACGACATCCTTATAACGGGTCGAGACACCGAGGAACACCTCCGCAACCTGGAGGAGGTGCTACGCCGATTGGATTGGGTAGGCTTGCGGCTGAAAAAGGTCAAGTACGTGTTTTTGGTCCCAGAGGTCGAGTTCCTGGGCAGGAGGGTTACCGCAGACGGGATCTGGCCCACTGAATCAAAAACTGAGGTGATTCGCCGGGCACCCAGGCCCGGCAACACTTCGGAGTTGCGATCATTCTTGGGACTTTTGAACTATTTGGGGAACTTTCTACCAAACTTAAGCACGTTGTTGGAGCCGTTACACATGCTCCTCCGTAAAGGTTGTGAATGGTTTTGCGGGGATTGTCAAGAATGGGCTTTCAATAAGGCGAGGAACCTGCTGTGTTCCAACAAACTATTGACTTTGTATGACCCTTGTAAAAAACTGGTTTTAACATACGATGTGTCATCCTACGGGGTTGGGTGTGTGTTGCAGCAGGGTAACGATGACGGCCGACTCCAACCGGTGGCTTACGCCTCCAGGTCGCTCTCCCAGGCAGAGCGTGGATACGGCATGGTCGAGAAGGAGGCACTCGCGTGTGTGTACGGTGTGAAAAAGATGCACCAGTACCTTTTCGGTAGAGAGTTCGAGCTAGAGACAGACCACAAGCCGTTAACATCTCTGTTGTCTGACAGCAAGGCTGTCAACGCTAACGTGTCAACTCGCATACAGCGATGGGCCCTCACGCAGGCTGTGTATGACTACACCATACGCCACCGGCCAGGCACCGAAAATTGCGCTGACGTGCTCAGCAGGCTCCCACTGGCCACCACCGAGGGGGCGTCGGAGCAGAGCGCCGAGATGGTCATGGCTGTTGAGGCTTTTGACAGTGTGGGCTCCCCCATCACAGCCTGACAAATCAAACTCTGGACCAACAGGGACCCCCTCCTATCCATGATAAAGAAATGTGTCCTGACTGGGACTTGGACGCCCTTACACAGGGCGTGCCCCGAGGAAGTCAGGCCGTTTCAGAGACGGATGGATGAACTCTCCATCCAAGCTGACTGCCTGATATGGGGCAGCCGGGTAGTCATGCCCCAGAAAGGAAGGGAAGCGTTCATCAGGGAACTCCACAGCGAGCACCCTGGCATCGTGTTAATGAATGCCATTGCCCGGTCACACATGTGGTGGCCGGGGATTGACTCAGACCTGGAACACTGGGTTCACAGGTGCACGACGTGTGCCCAGCTGGGCAATGCCCCCATGGGAGACCCCACTCAGCCCGTGGCCCTGGCCCACTAGGCCATGGTCACGTATTCATGTAGACTATGCGGGCCCATTCATGGGGAAAATGTTCCTGATCATTGTCGATGCATACTCGAAGTGGATCGCGTGCACCATATTGAACTCGTGCATGACATCCATCACCGTGGAGAGTCTGAGTATGGTTTTCGCGACCCACGGCTAGCCGGACATTCTGGTCAGCGACAATGGCCCGTGTTTTACCAGCCATGAATTCCAGGAGTTTATGTCGGGCAATGGGATCAAGCACATCCGGACAGCGCCGTTCAAGCCGGCTTCCAATGGCCAGGCAGAACGGGCGGTCCAAGTCATAAAGCAGGGTATGCTACACATCCAAGGACCCTCCCTTCAGTACCGCCTATCGCGCCTCCTGCTGGCTGACAGGTCCTGACTGCACTCGCTCACGGGAGTCCCGCCAGCAGAACTCCTCATGAAACATACGCTCAAGACGTGACTGTCCCTCATTCACCCAGCCCTGGCAGACATTGTTGAGGGCAAGCGCCAGTCCCAAACCAAGCTCCATGATCGAGGCTCAAGGGGGAGGTGTATCGAAATAGATGACCCGGTATTTGTTCTTAACCATGCTTTGGGACCCAAATGGCTTGAGGGCACCGTAATTGGCAAAGAAGGAAACAGGGTCATGGTGGTCAGACTAAACAATGGGCAGCTATGCCGCAAACACTTGGACCAAGTAAAGACAAGGTTCAGCATAGACACGGAGGAATTGGAAGAAGAGCTTGATGAGATAGCACCTTCACCACCGCCAGTGTACGAGCAACAAAGACAGCCCTCAGCATGCACAGTCCCTGCTGCCAGCCCGGACAGGCTGGAATCACCTCAAGTGAGAGACGCGTGCTGAGGCTCAGCCACCAGAGCCACAACTGCGGTGGTCCATGAGAGAGCATCGACCACCCGATAGACTTAACCACTGAAACTAAAAGACTTAAGGGGGGAGGTGATGTCATGTATTTCACCATCTTGCAATGACAATAGTTATGTAACTGTAACTCAAGCACACTGTACCTGTACCCTTGAAATGCACACCCTGACCACAGGGGGTGAGCTTGCGGGAGACACTCCTCGCCTGGGTTTCCAGGTATAAAAGGGGAGGTCCTACCCAGGGTCGACACTCCTTGGTCCTGGGAATAAAGTGAAGGTCACAGAGTGACCGTGTCTGATATATACATACCTCGTGTGAGTTTGTAACCAGATGCAGAGACACTACAAGGACCACAAACTTAGTGGTGCCTCTCTTGGCGCGTTGCTCAACTGAGCACATACGCTGCATTGCTGTACAGGACTCTAAGTCAGAGTCGATACCGGGCCACCACACGTGGGATCTGGCTATCGCTTTCATCATTACTATACCCGGGTGTATGCTGGGGAGATCCGAGATGAACGTCTCCCTGCCCTTTTTGGGTAGCACTACGCAGTTGCCCCACAACAGGCAGTCTGCCTGAATGGACAGCTCGTACTTTCGCCACTGAAACGGCTTGATTGGCTCTTGCATCATGGGATGCTGGCCCAGCTCCCATGCAGTACACAGTTTTTTATGAGGGACAGCGGAGGATCTTGGCTGGCGGGCCGTGAAAGGTGATTTATCATTTTCAAACGCTTCCATGACCATCAATAAGTCTGCAGGCTGCACCATTTCCACCCCTTTGGTGGGCAATGGTAGCCGACTGAGAGCATCCGTACAGTTCTCGGTGCCTGGCCTGTGGCGGATGGTATAGTTATACGCTAATAGCGCGAGTGCCCACTTTTGTATGTGGGCTGAGGCATTAGTATTTATCCCCTTGTTTTCAGCGAACAGGGATGTGAAGGGCTTGTGATCGGTTTCCAGCTCAAATTTGAGGCCAAACATTTTCTTTACCCCAAACACACACGCTAATGCCTCTTTCTCAATCATGCTGTAGGCCCTCTCGGCCTTAGACAAGCTCCTGGAAGCATAGGCGACAGGTTGCAACTTCCCCACAACATTAGCTTGTTGTAATACACACCCGACTCCGTACGACGACGCGTCACAAGTCTTTTACATGGGTTTTACAATACAAGCAGCTTGTTGGAGCATAAAATGTTTCTGGCTTTATCAAAAGCAATTACTTGTTTTTTTCCCCATACCCAGTTCTCACCTTTGCACAATAACACATGTAGGGGCTCTAAAAGGGTGCTTAAGGGTAGGAAGTTACCAAAATAGTTGAGGAGCCCCAGGAACGACTGCAGCTCTGTGACGTTCTGTGGCCTGGGCGCGTTCCTGATAGCCTCTATCTTGGCGTCTGTGGGCCAAATGCTGTCCGCCGCGATCTTTCTCTCCAAAAACTCCACTTCTGTTGCCATGAATACGCATTTCAACCTCTTCAGCCGCAGCCCTATGCAATCCAGTCGCTGGAGGACCTCCTCCAGGTTTTGTAGGTGCTCGGCGGTGTCCCGACTCGTGACCAATACCGTGTGTGGTACCGACTTGAGTAGGCTCTCCATGTTCCTCTGGAAGATCGCTGCAGCCGACCGAATTCCAAACGGGCATCTGTTGTAGATGAACAGTCCCTTGTGCGTGTTGATGCAGGTGAGGCCCTTCGAAGATTCCTCCAGCTCCTGTGTCATGTAGGCCGAAGTCAGCTCGAGCTTGATGAATGTCTTGCCTCCTGCCAGCGTCGCAAATAGGTCATCTGCCTTAGGTAGCGGGTATTGGTCCTGTAGCGAGAAACGATTAATAGTTACTTTATAATCGCTGCAAATCCTGACCGTGCCATCACTTTTGAGTACTGGAACAATCAGGCTCGCCCACTCGTTGAATTCCACTGGGGAGATGATGCCCTCGTGTTGCAGCCTGTCCAGCTCGATTTCCACTCTCTCCCTCATCATGTGAGATACCGCTCGCACCTTGTGGTGAATGGGTCGTGCCTCTGTGACCAAGTGGATCCGCACCTTCGCCCTGGAAAAGTTTCCAATGCCTGGCTCAAAAAGGGAAGGAAATTTGTTAAGAACCTGTGTACATGAGGCCTCATTGATATGTGGTAGCCTTCGGATGTCATCCCAGTTCCAGCGGATTTTGCCCAGCCAGCTCCTTCCAAGCAGTGTGGGGCCATCGCCCGGGACAATCCAGAGTGGCAGTTCGTGCACCGTGCCCTCGTGGGTGACCTTGACCATGGCACTGCCCAGGACAGTGATAAGCTCTTTGGTGTACGTTCTCAATTTCGTGTGGATGGGGCTCAGGGCTGGTCTGAATGCTTTGTTGCACCACAGTTTCTCAAACATCTTTTTACTCATGATGGCTTGGCTAGCGCCAGTGTCCAGTTCCATGGCTATGGGTAAGCCATTCAATTTTACGTTTAGTATTCTAGGTGGACATTTCATCAAAAATCTGTGCACCCCGTGTACTTCAGCATCCGCCTCCTCTCTCTGAGGCTCGAAATTGCTTTGATCCACCATGGACCGATCTTCCTCTGCCACGTGGTGTTTAGCAGGTTTTGCAGAGCATGCAGCTCGTTTGCAAGCTCGTTGGAGGTGCCCCATTGTTCCACAGCTCTTGCAAACATACCCTTTGAAGTGGCATGAATAGGTTGAATGGAAACCTCCACAACGCCAACAAGGTGTGAATTGCCTTGCATTCATCCTTTGTTGCAGACTCTGAGTCATCTGTGTCACCTGAGGCCTGCTGGCAGTTGCAGGCTCGTGGGTTCTGCCCCGTACATTTCTGCTCGCACACACAGTTCCAGTTAATTTATGAACATTGCTCGCACTTGTGTGCTGAGAGATTTGTTTGGTGTTATCACTGGTGGATATAAACGCCTGTGCTATCGTAATGGCCTTGGTGTGTCTACAGTCAAAAGTTTTCGTAGGATGGTCTCGTGGCCAATGCCCAGTAAAAAAAGTCTCTGAGCATTTTCTCCAGGTAGCCATCAAACTCACATTGTCCTGCAAGTTGCCTTAGCTCGGCGACGTAGCTCGCCACTTCCTGACCTTCAGATCGCTGGTATGTGTAGAACCGATACCTCACCATCAGCACGCTCTCCCTCGGGTTAAGATGCTCCAGAACCAGTGTACACAGCTCCTCATATGACTTATCTGTGGGTTTCACCGGAGCCAGAAAATTCTTCATGAGGCTGTAGGTCGGTGTCCCGCAGACCGTGAGGAGGACCGCTCTCCTTTTTGCAGCGCTTTGTTCTCCATCCAGCTCATTGGCTACAAAGTACTGGTCTGGCCATTCGACATAGGCTTCCCAGTCCTCACCCTCCAAGAACTTCTCCAGGATGCCCACAGTTTGCTGCATCTTTGCGTTCGATTCGTATTCTCGTCGCCAGTTATTGTGTTCCTAACACAGATGAGGCTGCACACAGAGAGGTTAAAGTAACAGTGACCTCAGTCTTTAATCAGACACTCCAGAGTGAGGAACAGGCCTGAGGGGCCGGCTTAAATACAGTGCTCCCAAGGGATGCTGGGATTCTTGGGGCTTCAGGGGATGAGCTCCCTGGTGGCGGAACATGGGAGTGCATGCTTTACAGATACACAACATGCAGGGCCATTGCGATCGGCAGGCATGCATGGCCACGGACGATAACACCAAACAGATATCTTGTCAACATCAAAGCTCATCGGCAAGTACTGTGCATAAAATGACGTCGCTAGCAGGCTGAACTGCATATGGCAGGGCCTAAACGTCTGCGGCTGCAAGACCTGTGATGATTCAGAGTCCACCATCGGGGGTGAATGTGAATCCATTAGCACTGTGTTGGCGCTGCGGGAATAATCATCGGGCCCATCAATGTCGATTCAAGCACTACATGTGCAAACGCTGCGCAACGATGGAGCACCTCCAGCGAATGTGCAAAATACTGCGACATACCACGTGGCAGAGGATGATTGATCCAGCACGGATCACGCAGCACAGGCAACTCAATCCGAAGAAGAATTGTATGGGGTACATACCTTCACCACCAAGAGCCCGCCTATAATGCTGAAAGTCAAATTAAATGGAGTTCAGTTGGATACAGGTGCGAGTCAATCAATAATGAGCCAGAAGTCTTTCGAGAAACTGTGGGGCAATAAAGCAATAAAGCACAAAGGCCGAAATTGAGCCTGATTAATGCAAAGCTGCGTACCTACACCAAAGAGCTCATACCAGTCATTGGAAGTGGAGCTGTGCATGACCTATCATTGTGGGTTGTTCCAGGCAATGGCCCAACGCTATTCAGCAGAAGCTGGCTAGAAAAGATTAGATGGAATTGGAACGACATCAAAGCACTATCTTCAGTGGATGACGCCTGGCTATTAGAACCAGGCATCAGCAACTTCACAGGCTCCAAGGTACAGATCCATTTAGGCTCCAATGCATGGCCCGTCTATCACAAGTCTCGGGCGGTTCCGTACATGATGAGGAAGAAAGTCGAGATCGAACTGGACAGACTCCAATGTGAAGGAATCATATCACCAGTCGAGTTCAACGAGTGGGTCAGTTCAATTGTTCTGCTGTTGAAAAGCAATAGCACGGTCAGAACCTGCAGAGACTACAAGGTAACAATTAGCCGAGTCTCACTACAGGACCAGTACCCGCTGACCAAGGCGGATGACCTGTTCACAACGTTAGTGGGGGGGAGGGGGGGGAAGTCGTTCACCAATTTGGACCTAACCTCCGCCTACAGGAACTGGCTAAATCTTCGAAAAGACTGAAGTGTATCAACACGCACAAAGGGCTGTTTATATACCACAGGTGCCCTTTCGGGATTCACTCGGCTGCAGTCATTTTCCAGAGAAACATGGAGAGTTTGCTGAAATCTGTTCCGCGCACCGTTGTGTTTCAAGACGACATCCTGATCACTGGTCGTGACACCAGCGAACATCTACACAACCTGGAAGAGGTTCTAAGTCACCGAGACAGAGTGGGGCGCAGGCTGAAACGCTCCAAGTGTGTTTTTCTGGTGCCAGAAGTCACATTTTTGGAGAGAAACATTGCAGCAGACAGCATCAGACCCATGGACTCAAAGACAGAGGCCATCAAGAATGCACCCAGACCACAGAATGTGATGGAGCTGCGTTCGTTCCTCGGACTCCTCAACTATTTCGGTAACTTTCTACCCGGGTTGAGCATGTTGTTAGAGCCTTTGCACATGTTGCTACATAAGGGTGACCACTGGGTTTGGGGAAAATCTCATGACACAGCCTTTGAGAAGGCCAGGAACCTGCTATGTTCAAAGAAGTTACTTGAACACTATGACCCATGTAAACGTATAGTGCTAGCTTGTGACGCCTCATCGTATGGGGTCGGCTGTGTGTTACAGCAAGCCAATGTATCGGGCAACCTCCAACCGGTTGCATATGCATCTAGAAGTCTGTCTAAGGCTGAGAGAGCCTATAGTATGGTCGAGAAAGAGGCATCAGCATGTGTATATGGGGTTAAGAAAATGCACCAATACCTATTTGGAATTCAGTTTGAGCTTGAAACTGACCAAAAGCCGCTCATTTTGCAGTTTTCAGAGAGCAAAGGTATTAATACCAAAGCTTCGTCCCACATTCAAAGATGGGCACTAACATTATCCGCTTATGACTATGTTATCCGCCACAGACCAGGCACTGAAAACTGTGCTGATGCTCTCAGCCGGCTACCATTACCCACCATTGGGGTTGAAATGGCGCAGCCCGCAGACTTGCTACTGGTCATGGATGCTTTTGAGAGTGAGGGGTGACCCGTCACAGCTCGCCAGATCAGGACCTGGACCACCCAAGATCCTGTGCTATGATTAGTAAAGTGTTGCGTCCTAAATGGGAACTGGTCGGCCGTTCCCGGGGACATGCAAGATGAAATTAAGCCGTTTCACCGACGCAAAGATGAAATGTCCATCCAGTCGGATTGTCTCTTATGGAGTAATCGTGTGGTTTTTCCAAAAAAAGGCAGGGAAACATTTATATGCGACCTACACAGTATCCACCCAGGCATTGTCATGATGAAGGCAATTGCCAGGTCGCATGTTTGGTGGCCTGGCATTGACTCGGACTTGGAGTCATGCGTGCATCAGTGCAACACTTGCTCATAACTGAGCAATGCACCAAGGGATTTTGCCGGCCCCTTTCTAGGAAAGATGTTTTTAGTAGTAGTGGACGCTTACTCCAAATGGATTAAATGCGTAATCATGTCATCCAGCACGTCCACAGCCACCATTGAAAGCCTCCGGGCCATGTTCGCCACCCATGGCTTGCCCGACGTCCTTGTCAGCAACAATGGACCGTGTTTCACAAGCTCAGAATTCAACGAGTTTATGACCCAAAGTGGCATCAAGCATGTCAGGTCTGCTTTGTTTAAGCCCGTGTCTAACGGTCAAGCAGAGCGGGCAGTCCAAACAATCAGGCAGAGCATCAAACGCGTGACGGACGGCTCCCTGCAGACCCGTTTGTCTCGCATTCTGTTTAGTTACCGGACACTACCCTAGTCGCTTACCGGAGTTCCACCGGCAGAATTGTTAATGAAGAGAGCCCTCAAAACCAGGCTCTCCTTAATCCACCCGGATTTTAATGATCACGTGGAAACCCGGCGACATCGGCAGAACATGTACCACGATCGCGCAGCAGTTTTATGTGACATTGATGTCAACGACCCTGTGTTTGTCCTGAATTATGGTCGTGATCCCAAGTGGGTTGCTGGCACTGTTTTGGCTAAGGAAGGGAATAGGGTGTTTTTGATCAAACTGTTAAATGGCCAAACGTGCAGAAAGCATTTAGATCAGACCAAATTGCGATCTACTGACAACCAGGAACGACTTGAAGAGAACATCACCATCGACGATCCACCAACACGCACCCAACCAGCAATCGACCTCGCTGTCAATCACGAGGATGAACCCACTGTTCCTGACAGTTCGGTCAGATCAGCCGCGGTACAGTGCAGCAATGGTCGAACCCACTCACACACACCAAGGTTTAAACTTAGACAATCAACCAGGGAGCGAAGGGCTCCAGATTGCCTCAACTTGTAAATAACTTGTACCGAAGACTTTGCGGGGGAGTGATATTATGTATGTAACTATGTAATACTTGCCACAAGAGGGCGCAACTGTTGGAGTTCTAATGGTCACCTGCACACACGTGCAGGGCCAGTATAAAAGGTTGGCTGCCATGTTGTTTAGGCACTCTGGAGCTGTAATAAAGAAGACTAAGGTCACACTAAGTTTTGCTCACAGTACTCAGCCTCATGGAGTCCTTCTATACACAACAGTTCTAATTTCAAACATCTGCAAAATAATATCAATAGTTTCTTTGCAAATCATTTGGGCTGGATTTTTATTTCGATTGCGTCTCTGTTAGCGGCCCAGTTTTGCGACGTTCCCGGTATCATCCCGATCTCAAAATTTGTTTTGCGCTGACAGCGCAACGCCCCGCAGCCAACCCGCCTGAGAAAGCTGGCAGTCAGACAGGTACCTGCAGTGATCAGGGAAGGAATGACTGCATGATGTAAGTGTGATTGGGTTTTTTTTGTGTTATTTTTGTGATTTATCTTTATTTGGGGTGAGCAATATATTGGGAATGTTTTTTTGTGTTTTTTGTGCCGATTTTTTTTTTCCATGGATGCTTCTCTTGGAGCCGGCTCTTTAACAACGGATTTTCAGTTGCTCACCTGGCCTAGCACCCGAAGAGAGCTGTGGAACGCCTCCCTTAGCGCTCCACTCCACTCTCAGGGCACAGCAACTGCCATCGCAAACCATTTCCCGGCGCAAAGTTTACTGCCGCGCCGCCATTAGTGCTCTAAAAAGGCTGCAACCAAAAATCCAGCCCTCTAGAATATGTTTCAATTTTAGACAATTGTGATTCCATCATTAAAATTCACTCTCAATCTCATTATTCATCAGTATGTGTTCTCCATCCCTTCAACATTTTATTATAATTAAGTATAAAATTCGTGCAAAGTTTGGAATATTCTTTTTGATAAGAATATCTTTGTAAAGTATTTTTTCAGGATTTGATGAGCAGGAACAAAATACCGTATGAATGCACTTAATTTTAAACTAAATATTACTTGTATTGTTTTAAGTAAGACAAACAAAACATTTTGAGTTCCAATTTGAAGCTTCTAAGGCTGTTGCTAGAGTTTTGTGGCAGCGGAACTGATATGTCCTTACTATACAGTATAAATGCACATGAGGCCCATGCTTGAGAGAAGGTCACTCTGTGACCAGTAACCTTTATTCACTAGCACTCAAGTGATGAAGATGGGTGCAGCTTCCCTTTTTATACCTGAAAGTCCAGGCTAAGAGAGTCACCCACAAGTTCACCACCTAGTGGTCATTGTTCTCACAGTATACAACTAAGGTCAGTTTATACATGGGTCACAATGGTGGTTGAATACATGACATCACCTCCCCCCCAAAGTCTTATTGGGATCACAGGTTGAGTCTCTCTGGTGGTTTACGCTCCCTTGTAGAGCACCTGAGTTGGGGCTCCGGTTGTTGGGCGCTGGCCTGAGTGTCTGCTGTTTGCGGTGCCTCAGGCTTGTCCGGACTGCCCACAGTGACTGGGCTCTCCTCCACTTGGTTACGGTGTTCGGTCACCTGTGGTGGAGTGAACTCCACGTCGTGTTCTTCCTCTGCTTCTTCTATGGGGTTGCTGAACCTCCTTTTTGTTTGATCCACATGTTTGCAGCAGATTTGTCCATTGGTAAATTTAACTACCAAAATCCTATTCCCCTCTTTGGCAATCACCGTGCCTGCGAGCCATTTGGACCCTGCAGCATAGTTGAGGACAAAGACAGGGTCATTGACATCGATACCTCGCGCCCTCGCATTCCTGTCATGGTAGTCACATTGTGATTGACGCCTGCTCTTGACAATTTCTTTCATGGTGGCGTGTATAAGGGATAACCTGGTTTTGAGCGTCCTTTTCATTAGCAGCTCTGCGAGTGGAACCCTGTGAGCGAGTGTGGTTGGGATCTGTAGGCCAACAGGAGACGTGATAAGCGGCTTTGTAGGGAACCCCCTTGTATTCTGAGCATCCCCTGTTTGATTATCTGCACTGCTCGTTCCACCTGGCCATTTGAGGCCGGCTTGAACAGTGCCGTTCTGACATGGTTAATTCCATTGCATGCCATGAAATCCTGGAATTCAATGTTTGTGAAGCACGGGCCATTGTCACTGACCAAGACATCCGGTAGACCATGGGCAGCGAACATTGCCTGTAGACTTTCTACCATGGCAGGGGATGTGCTTGAATTTAAAATGTCACACTCGATCCATTTGGAGTAGGCGTCTACTACAACCAAAAACATTTTTCCCATGAAAGGACCTGCTGGGCACACGAGTTGCAGCTGCGAACACAAAGTTCCAGGTCTGCATCTATCCCTGGCCACCAAACATGTGGCCTGGCAATTGCCTTCATCATGACAATGCCCGGGTGCTCATTCTGGAGTTCTCTGATGAACATCTCTCTGCCCATCTGGGTGTAAGGGGTGGTTTTCAGGGGGTCAGCTTTCCCTTCTGACCTTATATGAGCGGTTCCGAATCGCTCCCACACCCTTGGGTTCTAGACACTGGAATTATGAAGGGACTGTGACAGACTTGGACAGTCAATTGGTTTCAAGGTAGGAAGCAGGTATGGCTTTATTGTGTTTAAAAAGAAGTAAAAGGCACACCTTTAATAACACACACAGACCAATACACACTGAAGGGTACAACCCATTGAATAAAATGTAAAATTACAGCCTGTGGGGAAAAGAATACAGCTTAAACTCTAAATGGGGTAAAGAGGAGAATGCAGAAACATTTACACAAGTTATCCCAGCCTCCCCCCTCCCAATTCCCCTAACTAACTAAGTTATAGCTCTGAGGGTTCAGGGGCTATGCTCACCAATCCCTTTAGACAGTTGCCGGTGAATCACGGTTTCGGGGTTCGCTGCACTTGGCCTTCTAGGCGAGCCGCACCCCGGATGGAGGAGAGGACTTCGGTTGGGGTGCGTTCGTTGATGCGCTAAGTTGTGTTTTGGATGTATGGGGTAAGTACCCACTTTCTTTGGTTAGGAATAGTTTTAGTTAGTCCCTTTTGGTAATTTCTCACCCGTTGGGTTGTTCAGAAGTAGATTGTAGAGTGGTTGTCAATTTTGTTGCTGACAACCTTCCGTTTCGTGGGCCTCGTGCTCGGTCAGTTCTTGATGAGTTCTGGTAGTTTCCTTCACTATTCCATTTCTTCACTGTAGGGGAAGCAGGCTGCTTGTGTCTGTGTCTGTGTTCCCATCTGTGTCCTTGTTCGAGTCTGTGTTCTGCTAGTCTTTCCTTGTAAAACTGGGGGATAGATATATCCCCCAAAAAAGGCTCCGTTATCTCCCATCAAATCTCTTGGGCTCTGTTTAAACTGCTCTGTCCATTGATTTTCAAATGTCTCCTTTGTCAACAGTAACTTGATTAGGGTGTGAGAATGTGCTATCACAGATTTTGCATTGTTTTAGGATTGTCCAGTTTCTTGACCATGATTTCCATTGTGCTTGATTGGATAATTCGATTATCTCTTAGAGGGTGAATAGCCTGGGGTCCTTAATGCACGAATTTGCTTCAAAGGTTGGCCCCACCTCCTGTATTTGGTAATTCTTTTTCGCAGCCAAAATGTTGTAGAATCTTAAAATTGATATGCTCCTTCCCATAGATGTTTAGGGGATCTCAAGCTTCTGTAATTTAGGTCCATTTTGAATTCCCTTTCCTATGAGTCCAAACACTGCGGGGGGGGGAGGGTCTCCATGAATGAATCCCCTTTTATCCCCCGCAGGCTTCGTCTGCCCCTTTAAACTCATTTTAAAAGCCCAGAAAGGGATTCTTCTCCTCTGCAGGGGAAAGGTACCTGGAATATTTGCGAGATATTGGTAAATTCTACAGGGGCATGACTACACGGCTTCCCCATAGTAGGCAATCGGCCTGAATCGAGAGTTCATCCCTGCGCCTGTGAAATGGTTTAAATTCCTTAGGGCAGGCCCTGTACGTGGCTGCCCAATCCCCATTCAGGACACATTTCTTGACTAAAGACAGTAGCGGGTCTCTATTTGTCCAGACTTTAATCTGACGGGCTGTCACGGGTGAGCCTTCGCTTTCGAAAGCTTCAACAGCCATGACCACCTCAGCAGCATGCTCGGTAGCCCCCTCAGTGGTGGCTAGTGGGAGCCTGTTGAGTGTATCGGCGCAGTTTTCAATGCCTGGTCTGTGCCGAATTGTATAGTCATAGGCGGCTAATGTGAGTGCCCACCTCTGTACACGGGCCGATGTGTTTGCATTTATGGCCTTGTTGTCGGCCAAAAGGGACATTAGGGGTTTGTGATCTATCTCCAGCTCAAATTTCCTGCCAAACAGGTACTGGTGCATTATCTTTACTGCATATAAACATGCAAGTGCCTCCTTTTCTGCCATCCCCTAGCCCCGTTCTGCCTGGGACAGACTTCTGGAGGCATAAGCTACCGTCTGTAACTGACCCTTGGCATTAACATGCTGCAACACACACCTGACACCATAGGACGACACATCGCATGTTAAAACAAGTTTCTTACATGGGTCATATAGCGTTAATAGATTGTTGGAGCATAACAAATTGCATGCTCTATCAAAAGCTCTTTCTTGGCCGTACCCCCAGACCCATTCACGACCTTTGCGTAGGAGCACGTGTAGCGGCTCTAACAGCGTGCTCAATTTGGGAAAAAAGTTACCAAAATAGTTCAGGAGCCCCAGGAACGAACGCAACTCTGTCATGTTACGAGGTCTGGGTGCTCTCTGGATCGCTTCCGTCTTGGACGCAGTACGTCTGATCCCGTCTGCTGCTACCCTTATCCCCAGGAATTCTACCTCTGGAGCTAGGAAGACGCACTTCGCCTTTTTCAGTCGCAGCCCTACCCGGTCCAGCCTGCATAGCACCTCTTCTAGGTTGCGGAGGTGTTCTTCAGTATCACGACCCGTGATGAGGATGTAATCTTGGAAAACCACGGTCCCTGGAATCGACTTGAGGAGGATTTCCATATTTCATTGAAAAATCGCGGCGGCCGAGCGAATCCCGAACGGACATCTGTTGTACTCAAACAACCCCTTGTGTGTCGTGATGGTGGTCAGCTTCTTCGACTCACTCGCCAGCTCCTGGGTCATGTAAGCTGAGGTCAGGTCCAATTTTGAAAAAAGTTTGCCACCAGATAGCGTCGCACTCTCGGTAGCGGGTACTGGTCTTGGAGTGACACCCGATTGATGGTGGCCTTGTAATCACCACATATTCTGACCGACCCATCTGCCTTGAGCACCGGCACAATCGAGTTCGCCCAGTCACTGGCGAGATGATGCCTTCCCTCAGCTGGCAGTCCAATTCGCCTTCTATCTTTTCCCGCATCACGTATGGCACCGCTCTGGCCTTGTGGTGTACTGGCCTGGCGTCCAGGTTTATGTGACTCATTACCTTGGCCCCCATGAAAGTGCCAATGCCAGGTTGAAATAGTGAGTCAAATTTGTCCAGCACCTGTGAGCATGATACTCGCTCCACAGAAGATATTGCATTGACATCGTCCCATTTCCAGTTCATGACAGCCAGCCAACTCCTCCCCAGTTGTGCGGGACCGTCCCCCGGGACAATCCAGAGTGGCAACCTGTTCTCCGAATCTTTGTGGGTCACGACTACCATGGCGCTGCCGAGCACCGGAATGATCTCCTTTGTGCATGTCCTTAGCTGTGCGTCAATCGCCGATAATTTTGGCCTCCTGGCCTTGGACGCCCACAACTTTTCAAACTGATACTCATCAGGGACTGGCTAGCCCCTGTTTCTAGCTCCATTGATACTGGGATGCCATTGAGGAGCACTGTCATCATTATCGGTGGCGTCCTGGTATATGAACTGTATATGTGCTCCACATTAACTCGCTGAACTTCAGCTTCCAGCGATTTACCCCAGTGTTCATTTAGCCTCGTAGGGCTTACGTCGGGCCCGTCCTCCTCGTACATCAGCCTGGCTGCAGGCTTCCTGCACATACACGCCAAGTGACCGCTGACGTTGCAATTTCTGCAGGTATATTGCTGATACCTGCAAACTCTGGCTGGATGTGTGCCTCCACACCTCCAACATGAGCCGTTATTGGAAACAAAAGGTCCATTACCAGTCGATCGTCTAACTGTCCTTAAGCATACCATTAACAGGTGTTGATGGCCCCATTACTGGCCGCATTGTCCCTTGCGATGACGTGAATCGTCGTTCAGCTAGCCATTGTCTCTGTTGAATTCCCTCTCTGGGTTCGACTACATGCTGGGGCATGTCCGATTGCCCTTGGCTGCTTAGAGAACTGTGTGCCGCGTTAACAATGTTGACTCCCTGGTCGTTTGCCGCATTTGAGCCAAGATTTTTGTCATAAATCATTCTGGTCTCTTCCTCCCCTGAGATAAATGTCTGGGCTATCAGAGCCGCCGTTTCCAGGGTCAAGTCTTTGGTCTCAATCAGTTTCCTGAAAACCCCAGCGTCAATAAAAAAGTCTCGCAGCATCTCCGCTCTGCACGCACCTGGGAACTTACATAGGCTCGCCAGTCGCCGGAGATCTGTCAAGAAGTCTGGAACGCGTATAAAACCGGTGTCTCGCCATGTGCATGCTACTCGCCGGTTTAAGGTGTTCTCCGATTAACTTACTGAGCTCTTCAAGCGTCTTGTCCGCCGGCTTCTCTGGCACTGGAAGATCCTTCATCAGGGAGTACGTCCTGGATCCACAAACCGTCAGGAGATGAGCCCTGCGTTTGTCGGCCGACTCCTGTCCCAACCATTCCTTAGTGCCGAAACTTTGCTGTAGTCTCTCAATAAAATCGTCTCAATCATCTCTAATACAGTACCTCTCATCTGTGCTGCTAGTGGCTCTGCTCGCATGGTTTAAATCCCAGTTTCTCGTCACCAATGATGTGTCCTTACTATACAGTATAAATGCACACGAGGCCCATGCTTGAGAGAAGATCACTCTGTGACCAGTAACCTTTATTCACTAGCACTCAAGTAATGAAGGTGGGTGGAGCTTCCCCTTTTATGCCTGAAAGTCCAGGCTAGGAGTGTCTCCCACAATTTCACCACCTGGTGGTCATTGTTCTCACTGTGTACAACTAAGGTCAGTTTATACATGGGTTACAATGATGGTTGAATACATGACAGGAACGACATTGTGTCCCAATCTCCTTCACCTGGAGATCATGACATCATTGCTGTGCGCATTGCCCCGGTGGCGCCCCGGACCCAAAATTGCATCCTGTCCCCTTCAACAGCGCTGGGCGAAAACATCGGCAGCTGCAGGAGGCGTGAATTGGGTGGCCGGCCGCATCAGGGACAATGCTTAAATGCGAGGTGGCTGAGGTAAGTAAAAAAAACTGATCTTCTCAATTGCAGCTTTTTTCGTAGGTTCCTGCCCGTGATCGTTGAGACCGACACTTTGCTTGAGTGTTGGGCTGATCGCGGTGGATCGCATTGCCGTGGAGAAGGTAAGTTTGTTTTCCATTGCAGAGCATGCAGCGATGGCCTTTTCCTTTAAGGGAGGGAAAGAGTCTTTCAAAGCAGCATCGTTACATGGCCCCGAGTGCAACGCTGCTGATCTCATCGCCCCGCCTGAAATCACCGTCCCGCCTACTGCCTGAACTCACCACCCCACCTGAACTCACTGTCACACCTAAACTCACCACCCCGCCTACTGCTCAAACTCACTGTCCCGCCTGAAATCACCGTCCCGCCTACTGCCTGAACTCACCACCCCACCTGAACTCGCTGTCACGCCTAAACTCACCACCCCGCCTACTGCTCAAACTCACTGTCCCGCCTGAAATCACGGTCCCACCTACTGCCTGAACTCACCACCCCACCTGAACTCGCTGTCACGCCTAAACTCACCACCCCGCCTACTGCTCAAACTCACTGTCCCGCCTGAAATCACGGTCCCACCTACTGCCTGAACTCACCGCCCCACCTGAACTCACTGTCACGCCTAAACTCACCGCCCCGCCTACTGCCCGAACTCACCACCCCGCCTGAAATCACCGCCCCGCCTACTGCCTGAACTCACCGCCCCACCTGAACTCACTATCACGCCTAAACTCACCGCCCTGCCTACTGCTCGAACTCACTGTCCCGCCTGAAATCACCGCCCCGCCTACTGCCTGAACTCACCGTCCCGCCTGAACTCACTGTCACGCCTAAACTCACCGCCCCGCCTACTGCTCGATCTCACTGTCCCGCCTGAACTCAGCGCCCCGCCTGAACTCACTGTCACGCCTAAACTCACCGCCCCGCCTACTGCCCGAACTCACCGCCCCGCCTGAACTCACCGCCCTGCCTACTGCCTGAACACACCGCCCCACCTACTGCCTGAACTCACCGCCCCGCCTACTGCCTGAACACACCGCCCCACCTACTGCCTGAACTCACCGCGCCGCCTACTGCCCGAACTCACCGCCCTGCCTATTGCTGATCTCACCACCCCGCCAGAACTCACTGCCCAGCCTACTGCTGAACACACCACCCTACCTACTGCCGAACTCACCGCCCCAACTACTGCCGAACTCACCGTCCCACCTACTCCCTCAACACACCGCCCTGCCGACTGCCTGAACTTACTGCCCCGCCTACCGCCTGATGTCACTGCCCCGCCTATTGCCTGAACTCACCGCCCCACCTGAACTTACCGCTTCACCTACTTGCCCGATATCATTGCCCTGCTTACTGCCGAACTCACCACCCCGCCCGAACTCACCGCCCCACTTACTGCCGAACTCACTGCCCCACCTGCTGCCCGAAATCACCGCTCCGCTTGCTGCCGATCGCACCGTCCCACCTACTGCCTGAACTCACCGCTCCGCCTACTGCCGAACTCACCGCTCCGCTTATTGCCGAACTCACTGGCCCATCTACTGCCCGAACTCACCGCCGCACCTGAAATCACTGCCTCACCTACTGCCGGAACTCACCGTCCCACCTACTGCCTTGACTCACCGTCCCACCTACTGCCCGAACACACTGCCCCGCCTACTGCCTGATTTCACCGCCCCACCTACTGCCTGAAATCACCGCTCCGCCTTCTGCCTGAACTCACTGCTCCACCTGAACTCACCACCCCACCTGCTGCTGAACACACCGGTCCACCTACTGGCGGATTCACCTCCCTGCCTACTGCCAGAACTCACCGCCCCGCCTACTGCCGAACTCATCGCCCCACCTACTGCTGATCTCACCGCCCCGCCTGAACTCAGCGTCCCACCTACGGCTGATCTCATCGCACCGCCAGAATTCACCGCCCAGCCGACTGCTGAACTCACTGTCCCGCCTACTGCCGAACTCATCGTCCTGCCTACTGCCGAACTCACCGTCCCACCTACTGCCCGAACACACTGCCCCGCCTACTGCCTGAACTCACCACCCCACCTGCTACTGAACACACCGGTCCACCTACTGGCGGATTCACCTCCCTGCCTACTGCCAGAACTCACCGCCCCACCTACTGCTGATCTCACCGCCCCGCCTGAACTCAGCGTCCCGCCTACGGCTGATCTCATCGCACCGCCAGAACTCACCGCCCAGCCTACTGCCGAACTCAACGTCCCACCCACTGCCCGAACTCACTGCCCCGCCTACTGCCTGAACTCATCGCCCCGTCTACTGCCTGAACACTCCGCCCCGCCTACTGCCTGATGTCACTGTTCCGCCTACTGCCCGAAATCACTGCTCCGTTTGCTGCCGAACTCACCGTCCCGCCTGAACTCACCGCCCCACCTACTGCTGAACACACCGCCCCACCTACTGCCGGATTCACCTCCCCACCTACTGCTTGAACTCACGGCCTGCCTACTGCCTGAACTCACCGCCCCGCCTACTGCCCGAACTCACCGTCCCGTTTATTGCCGAACTCACCACCCTGCCTACTGCCTGATCCCACCGCCCTGCCTACTGCCGAACTCACAGTCCCACCTACTGCCCGAACTCACCGCCCCACCTACTGCCCGAACACACCACTCCGCCTACTGCCTGAACTCACCGCCCCGCCTACTGCCCGAACACACCACTCCGCCTACTGCCCGAACTCACCGCCCCACCTACTGCCCGAACACACCACTCCGCCTACTGCCTGAACTCACCGCCCCGCCTACTACCTGAACACACCGCCCCACCTACTGCCTGATCCCACCGCCCTGCCTACTGCCGAACTCACCGCCCCGCCAGAACTCACTGCCCAGCCTACTGCTGAACACACTGCCCTACCTACTGCCGAACTCGCCGCCCCAACTACTGCCGAACTCACCGTCCCGCCTACTCCCTCAACACACCGCCCCGCCGACTGCCTGAACTTACTGTCCCGCCTACCGCCTGATGTCACTGCCCCGCCTATTGTCTGAACTCACCGCCCCACCTGAACTTACCGCCTCACCTACTTGCCCGATATCACCGCCCTGCTTACTGCCTGATGTCACTGCCCCGCCTACTGCCCGAACTCACCGCCCCGCTTACTGCCGAACTCACCGCCCCACTTACTGCCCGAAATCACCCCCCGCCTGAACTCACTGCCCCGCTTACTGCCGGAACTCACTGCGCCACCTATTGCCGAACTCACCGACATACCTGAACTCACTGCCCCGCCTATTGCCTGAACTCACCTCCCCGCCTACTGCCTGATGTCACTGCCCCGCCTACTGCCCGAAATCACTGCTCCACTTGCTGCCGAAATCACCGTCCCGCCTGAACTCACCGCCCCACCTACTACTGAACACACCGCCCCACCTACTGCCGGATTCACCTCCCCACCTACTGCTTGAACTCACGGCCTGCCTACTGCCTGAACTCACCGCCCCGCCTACTGCCTGATGTCACTGCCCTGCCTACTGCCTGAACTCACCGCCCTGCCAGAACTCACCGCCCCCCTACTGCCTGAACTCACCGCCCCGCCTACTGCCTGACGTCACTGCCCCGCCTACTGCCCGAACTCACCGTCCCGCTTATTGCCGAACCCACCGCCCCACCTACTGCCCGAATTCACCGCCCCGCCTGAACTCACTGCGTCGCCGACTGCCGGAACTCACCACCCCGCCTACTGCCGAACTCACCGCCCCGTCTGACCTCACTGCCCCACTTACTGCCTGAACTCACCGCTCCACCTACTGCCTGATTTCACCGCCTCACCTACTGCCCGAACTCACCGTCCCGCTTATTGCCGAACCCACCGCCCCACCTACTGCCCGAATTCACCGCCCCGCCTGAACTCACTGCGTCGCCGACTGCCGGAACTCACCACCCCGCCTACTGCCGAACTCACCGCCCCGTCTGACCTCACTGCCCCACTTACTGCCTGAACTCACCGCTCCACCTACTGCCTGAACTCACCGCCCCACCTACTGCCTGAACTCACCGCTGCACCTACTGCCTGATTTCACCGCCTCACCTACTACCTGAACTCACCGTCCCACCGACTGCCTGAAATAACCGCTCCGTCTACTGCCTGAACTCACGACCCCACCTTCTGCTGAACACACCGGCCCACCTATTGGCGGATTCACCTTCCCGCCTACTGCCTAAACTCATGGCCTGCCTACTGCCTGAACTCACCGCCCTGCCTACTGCCTGAACTCACTGCCCCACCTACTGCCTGAACTCACCGTCCCACCGACTGGCTGAACACACCGCCCCACCTACAGCCTGAACTCATCGCCCCATCTACTGCCTCAACACACCGCCCCGCCAGAACTCACCGCCCCGCCAACTGCCTAATCTCACAGTCCCGCCTACTGTCCGAACTCACCGCCCCACCTACTGCCCGAACTCACCGCCCCACCTACTGCCCGAACTCACCGCCCCACCTACTGCCCGAACTCACCGTCCCACCTACTGCCCGAACTCACCGCCCCACCTACTGCCCGAACTCACCGCCCCACCTACTGCCTGAACTCACCGTCGCACCTACTGCCTGAACTCACCGTCCCACCTACTGCCTGATCTCGCCGTCCCACCTACTGCCTGAACTCACCGTCCCACCTACTGCCTGAACTCTCCGTCCCGCCTACTGCCCGAACTCACCGTCCCACCTACTGCCTGATCTCGCCGTCCCACCTACTGCCTGAACTCACCGTCCCACCTACTGCCCGAACTCACCGTCCCGCCTACTGCCCGAACTCACCGTCCCACCTACTGCCTGAACTCACCGTCCCACCTACTGCCCGAACTCACCGTCCCGCCTACTGCCCAAACTCACCGTCCCACCTACTGTCTGATCTCGCCGTCCCACCTACTGCCTGAACTCACCGTCCCACCTACTGCCCGAACTCACCGCCCTGCCTACTGCCCGAACTCACCGTCCCACCTACTGCCTGAACTCACCGTCGCACCTACTGCCTGATCTCGCCGTCCCACCTACTGCCTGAACTCACCGTCGCACCTACTGCCTGATCTCGCCGTCCCACCTACTGCCTGAACTCACCGTCCCACCTACTGCCTGAACTCACCGTCCCACCTACTGCCTGAACTCACCGTCCCACCTACTGCCTGATCTCGCCGTCCCACCTACTGCCTGATCTCGCCGTCCCACCTACTGCCTGAACTCACCGTCCCACCTACTGCCTGATCTCGCTGTCCCACCTACTGCCTGAACTCGCCGTCCCACCTACTGCCCGAACTCACCGTCCCACCTACTGCCCGAACTCGCCGTCCCACCTACTGCATGAACTCGCCGTCCCACCTACTGCCTGAACTCACCGTCCCACCTACTGCCTGATCTCGCCGTCCCATCTACTGCCTGAACTCACCGTCCCACCTACTGCCGGACTCACCGCCCCACCTACTGCCTGAACTCACCGTCCCAACTATTGCCTGAACTCACCGTCCCACTTACTGCCCGAATTCATCTCCCTGTCTGAACTCACCGCCCCGCCTACTGCCCGAACACACCGCCCCGCCTGAAATCACTGCCACGCCTACTGCCTGAACTCACCACCCCACCTACTGTTGAACACACCGGCCCACCTACTGGCAGATTCACCTCCCCGCCTACTGCCTAAACTCACGGCCTGCCGACTGCCTGAACTCACCGCCCCGCCTACTGCCGAACTCACTGCCCTGTCTACAGCTGAACTCACCGCCCTGCCTACTGCTGATCTCACCACTCCGCCAGAACTCAGCACTCCGCCTACAGCTCATCTCACTGCACCGCAAGAACTCACCGCCCAGCCTACTGCCGAACTCAACGTCCCACCTACTGCCCAAACTCACTGCCCCACCTACTGCCTGAACTCACCTTCCCGTCTACTGCCCAATCTCACTGCCCTGCCTACTGCTGATCTCACCACTCCGCCAGAACTCAGCACCCCGCTTACAGCTGATCTCACTGCACCGCAAGAACTCACCGCCCAGCCTACTGCCGAACTCAACGTCCCACCTACTGTCCAAACTCACTGCCCCACCTACTGCCTGAACTCACCTTCCCGTCTACTGCCCAATCTCACCGCCCCGCCTACTGCCAGAACTCACCGCTCCGCCTACTGTCTGAACTCACCGTCCCACCTACTCCCTGATGTCACCGCCTCACCTACTGCCGAACTCATTATCCCACCTCATGCCTCAACTCACCGCCCCACTTAATGCCGAACTCACCACTCCGCCTTCTGCCGAACTCACCGCCCCAACTACTGCCCGAACTCACCGCGCCGCCTACTGCCGGAACTCACCGCCCCACCTACTGCCTGAACTCGCCCCGCCTGAACTCACCATTCCACCTACTGCCGAATTCACCGCCCTGCCTACTGCCAGAACTCACCGCGCTGCCCACTGCCTGAACTCACCGCCCCACCTACGGCCTGAACTCACCGCCTATCTACTGTCGGACTAACCGTCCAGCCTACTGCCGGAACTGACCGCCCCGCCTACTGCTGAACTCACCGTCCCGCCTGAAATCACTGCCCCGCCCCCTGCCTGAACTCACCGCCCCACCTACTGTCTGAACTTGCCGTGCCTGAACTCACCATCCCACCTATTTCCTGAACTCACTGCCCCGCCTATCGCCTGCTCTCGCCGTCCCACTTACTGCCTGAACTCACCATCCCACCTACTGCCTGAACTTGCCGCGCCTGAACTCACCATCCAACCTATTTCCTGAACTCACTGCCCTGCCTATTGCCTGATCTCGCCGTCCCACTTACTGCCTGAACTCACCATCCCACCTACTGTCTGAACACACCGCCCTGCCTACTGCTGAACTCACTGCCCCGCCTACTGCCCAAACTCACCGCCCCGCCTCAACTCACCGCCACGCCTACTGCCGAACTAATCGTCCTACCTACTGCCCGAACTCACCGCCCCACTTAATGCCGAACTCACTGCTCCGCCTACTGCCGAACTCACAGCCCCACTTACTGCCGAACTCACCGCCCCACCTACTGCCTGAACTCACCGCCCCACTTAATGCCGAACTCACCGCCCCACCTACTGTCTGAACTCACCGCCCCACTTAATGCCGAACTCACTGCTCTGCCCACTGCCGAACTCACAGCCCCACTTACTGTCGAACTCACCGCCCCACCTACTGCCTGAACTCACCGCCTCGCCTACTGCCGGAACTCACTGCCCTGCCTACTGCTGAACTCACCGTCCCGCCTGATCTCACTGCCCCACCTACTGTTGAACTCACCGCCCCGCCTACTGCCCTGAACTCACCGCCCCACCGACTGCCTGAACTCACCACTCGATCTATTGCCTGAACTCACCGCCCCACCTACTGCCCGAACTCACCGCCCCACCAACTGCCCGAACTCACCGCCGCGCCTGAACTCACCGTCCCATCTACTGCCTGAACTCACAGGCCCATCTACTGCCTGAACTCACCGCCCCACCTAATGCCCGAACTCACCACCCCGCTTAATGCAAAACTCATCACTCTGCCTACTGCCGAATTCACCGCCCCGCTTACTGCCAAACTCACTGCCCCACTCACTGCCCGAATTCACTGCCCCGCCGGAACTCACTGCCTCGCATAGTCCCTGAACTCTCCGCCCCACCTACTGCCCGAACTTACTGCCCCACCTACCGCCTGAACACACTGCTCCACCCACTGCCTGATCTCAAAGCCCCGCCTACTGCCCGAACACACCGCCCTGCCTACTGCCGAATTCACCGCCCCGCCTGAACTCACTGCCCCGCCTACTGCCAAACTCATCGTCCCACCTTCTGCCCAAACTCACTGCCCCGCTTAATGCCGAACTCACCGCTCCGCCTACTGCCGAACTCACAGCCTGGCTTACTGCTAAACTCACCACCCCGCCTACTGCCGAACTCACCGTCCCACCTGAACTCACTGCACCGCCTACTGCCTGAACTCATCGTCCCGCTTAATGCTGGACTCACCACCCCACCTGGTGCCTGAACTCACTGCCCCACCTACAGTCTGAACTCACCGCCCCACCTACTGCCGAACTCACCGCCCCACCTATTGCCTGAACTCACCGCTCGCTTAGTGCCCAACTCACCGCCCTGCCTACTGCCGGAACTCACCACCCCACCTAATGCCGAACTCACCACCCTGTCTACAGCCGAACTCACCGCCCCGCCTACTGCCTGAAGTCACTTCCCCGCCTACTGCCCGAACTCACTGTCGTGCCTACAGCCAAACTCACCGCACCACCTGAACTCACTACCCTGCCTACTGCCAAACTTACCGCCCCGCTTACTGCCGAACTCACCGCCCCAACAACTGTCTGAACTCACCGCCTCGCCTACTGCCTGAACTCGCCCCACCTGAACTCACCGTCCCATCTACTGCCTGAACTCACCGCTCCAGCTACTGCCTGATCTCACCGCCCTGCCTACTGCCCGAATACACCGCCCTGCCTACTGCCGAACTCCCCACCTCGCCGATTGCCCGAACACACCGCCCCGCTTACTGCCTGAACTCACTGTCCCACCTACTGCCTGAACTATCCACCCCACCTACTGCCCGAACTCACCACCCCACCTACTGCCTGAACTACCCGCCCCGCCTACTGCCGAACTCACCACCCCACCTACTGCCTGAACTCACCACCCCACCTACTGCCCGAACACACCGCCCCACCTACTGCCCGAACTCACCGCCCCACCTACTGCCTGAACTCACCGCCCCACCTACTGCCCGAACACACCGCCCCGCCTACTGCCTGATCTCACCGCCCCGACTACTGCCTGAACTCACCGCCCCGCCAGAACTCAATGCTCCGCCTACTGCCTGAACTCACCGCCCCGCCAGAACTCACCGTCCAGCCTACTGCCGAACTCACCATCCCACCTACTGCCGAACTCACCGTTCCACCTACTGCCCGAACTTACTGCCCCACCTAGTGCCCGAACTCATCGCCCCGCCTAATGCCAGAACACACCACACCATCTGAACTCACCGTCCCACCTACTTCCTGAACTCACCGCCCCGTCTACTGCCCGACCGCTCCGCCACACCTACTGCCCGAACTCACCGCCCCACCTACTGCCCGAACTCACCGCCCCGCCTACTGCCGAACTCAGCATCCCACCTACTGCCTGAATTCACCGCCCAGCCTACTCCCCAACTCACAGCCCCGCCTACTGCTGAACTCACTATCCCACCTACTGCCGGACTCTCCGCCCCGCCTGAAGTCACTGCCCCACCTACTGCCGAACTCACCGCCCCGCCTATTGCCAAACTCACCGCCCCGCCTACTGCCTGAACTCACCGCCCTGCCTAAAGCCTGAACTCACCGCTCTGCCAACTGCCGGACTCACCACCCCGCCAGAATGCACCGCCCCGCCTACTGCCCAACTCACCGCCCCGCCTGAACTCACCGCCCTGCCTACTGCCCAACATCTTCGCCCCGCCTAATGCCGAACTCACCGCCCCGCCTACTGACGAACTCACCACCCTGCCGACTGCCCGAACTCACCATCCCAACTACTGCCTGAACTCACCGCCTCGCCTAATGCCAAACTCACCGCCCCACCTACTGCCTGAACTCACCGACCCGCCACTGCCGAACTCACTGCCCCGTCAAGTGCCGAATTCACCGTCCCACCTACTGCCAAACTCACTGTACCACCTACTGCCTGAACTCACCGCCCCGCCTACTGCATGATCTCACCGCCCTGCCTAAAGCCTGAACTCACCACCCCGCCTACTGCCGAACTCACCACCCCACGTCTGGCTGAACTCACCACTCTGCCTATGGCTGAATTCACCTCCCCACCTAATGCCAAACTCACCGCCCCGCCTACTGCCGAACTCAATGCCCCGCCTACTGCCCGAACTTGCCGTCCCACCTACTGCCTGAACTCACCGCCCTGCTTACAGCCTGAACTCACCGTCCTACGTACTGCCTGAACTCACCACCTCGCCTAATGCCAAACTCAATGCCCCGCCTACTGCCCGAACTTGCCGTCCCACCTACTGCCTGAACTCACCGCCCTGCTTACAGCCTGAACTCACCGTCCCACCTACTGCCTGAACTCACCGCCCTGCTTACAGCCTGAACTCACCGTCCCACGTACTGCCTGAACTCACCACCTCGCCTAATGCCAAACTCAACGCCCCGCCTACTGCCGAACTCACCGCCCCGCCTGAACTCACCACCCTGACTACTGCCAAACTCACCGCCCTGCCTACTGCCCAAACTCACCATCTCACCCACTGCCTGAACTCACCACCTCCCCTAATGCCAGACTCAACGCCTCGCTTACTGCCGAACTCACCGCCCCGCCTACTGCCTGAACTCACCGTCCCACCTTCTGCCCGAACTCACCGCCCTGCCTACTGCCGAACTAACCGTCCCACCTACTGCCTGAATTCACCGCCCTGCCTAGTCCCCAACTCACAGCCCCGCCTACTGCCAAACTCACTGTCCCACCTACTGCCGAACTCTCCGCCCCGCCTGAAGTCACTGCCCCACCTACTGCCAAACTCACCGGCCCGCCTACTGCATGAACTCACCGCCCTGCCTAAAGCCTGAACTCACCGCTCTGCCTACTGCCGAACTCATCACCCCACCTGAACTCACCGCCCCGCCTACTGCCGAACTCACCGCCCCACCTCTGGCTGAACTCACCACCCTGCCTATGGCTGAATTCACCTCCCCGCCTAATGCCAAATTCACCGCCCCGCCTACTGCCGAACTCAATGCCCCGCCTACTGCCCAAACTTGCCGTCCCACCTACTGACTGAACTCACCGCCCTGCTTACAGCCTGAACTCACCGCCCTGCCTACTGCCGAACTCACTGCCCCACCAGTACTCATCACCCCGCCTGAACTCATCGACCTGCCTACTGTTAAACTCACCACCCCGCCTACTGCCGATCTCACCGCCCCGCCTAATGCCATAACTCACCGTCCCACCTACTGCATGAACTCACCGCCTCGCCTACTGCCTGAACTCACTGCCTTGCCTACAGCCTGAACTCACCGCCCTGCTGACTGCCGAACTCACCGCCCCGCCTGAACTCACCGCCCCGCCTACTGCTTAAACTCAAAGTCCCACCTTCTGCCCAAACTCACCGCCCCGCCTACTGCCGAACTCACCATCCCACTACTGCCTGAATTCACCGCCCTGCCTACTCCCCAACTCACAGCCCCGCCTACTGCCGAACTTACCGTCCCACCTACTGCCTGAACTCACCGCCCTGCTTACAGCCTGAACTCACCGCCCTGCCTACTGCTGAACTCACCGCCCCACCTGTACTCACCACCCCGCCTGAACTCATCACTCCGCCAACTGCTAAACTCACCACCCCACTTACTGCTGATCTCACCGCCCCGCCTAATGCCATAACTCACCATCCCACCTACTGCGTGAACTCACCGCCTCGCCTACTGCCGAATTCACCATCCTGCCTACTGCCGAACCCACCGCCTCGCCTGAACTCACCGCCCCGCCTACTGCCTGAACTCACTGCCCCGCCTACTGCCAAACTCACCGTCCCACCTACTGCCGAACTCAACGTACCAGCTACTGCCCGAACTCACTGCCCTGCCTAATGCTGAACTCACCGTCCCAACTACTGCCCGAACTCACCGCCCCGCCTACTGCCGATTGCGCTCCAAGAGGGACTTTTAAAATTTAACTCGCCTTTCGGGGTGAAACATAATTTCACCCCCACTTAAATTTGTAACTGAGGTCATCCAGAATCCTGAAATGTACCAATTCAAATTCAACTTTGTAAATAATATTGTTTAGACCTTCCATTATGCTAATAATGATTTTGTTTTTATTTCCAAGGATCTAGCCTCATGCCATTGGCATCGGAATATCTTTTGTAACCATTAGCTACATCCTGGCTAACATGGCATACTATATAGTGCTAGATATGCCAGTGATCGTTACTTTATAGTCCCCACAAATTCTGACCGTGCCGTCCTCTTTAAGTACCGGGACTATCGGACTAGCCCATTCTTTGAATTCCACCAGCGCGATGATGCCTTCTCGCTGCAGCCCGTCCAGCTCAATTTCCACTTTCTCACGCATCATATACTGTACCGCCCGTGCCTTGTGGTGGATGGGTCGCGTACTGGGAACCAAATGGATCTGCACTTTCGCCCTGAAGAAGCTTCCAATGCCTGGCTCGAACAACGATGGAAACCTGCACAGAACCTGTACACATGAGGTGTCGTCAATGGACGAGAGTGCTCATTTCCAGTGGAATTTTCCCAACCAGCTTCTGCAACGTGGTGGTTTGCAGGGTTTTCAGCTCACCTGCACATTCGCTGGAGGTGTCCCATTGTTCTGCAACCGTTGCACACATAGTGCTTGAAGCGGCATTGATGGGGCCGATGATCACCTCCACAGTACCAACAAGGTGTAACTGCCTCGCATTAGCGATTGATGGCGGACTCTGGGTCATCTGAGGTCGGGCAGCAGCAGCCAGCATGTACGTTCTGCCATGTATATTCCTGCTCGAAACCGACGTTACTTTGTTCACAGTACTGGCCGAAACTTCTTTGCTCTGTGAAATCTATTTGGTGTTGTCGCTGGTGGACATAAATACCTGGGCTATCGTTATGGCTTTACTTAGATTCGGAGTTTCAATGGTTAAAAGTTTGCGAAGGATTGCCTCATGGACAATGCCCAGTACAAAAAAGTCTCTAAGCATTTGTTCTAGGAATCCCTCAAATTCACAATGTCCTGTAAGGTGCCTTAGTTCGGCGACATAGCTCGCCACTTCCTGGCCCTCTGACCATTGACACGTGTAGAACCGATATCTCGCCATCAAAGCGCTTTCCTTAGAATTTAAGTGCTCCCGGACCAGCGTACACAATTATTCATAAGATTTAGCTGTTGGTTTTGCCGGAGCAAGGAGATTCTTCATGTGGCATAGGTTGTTGCCCCACAGACAGTTAGAAGGATCGCCTGTCGTTTGGCAGCATTCTCGTCCCCTTCCAACTCGTTGGTCACAAAGTATTGGTCGAGTCTCTCCATGAAGGCCTCCCAACCATCCCCTTCTGAGAACTTCTCCAGGATACCAACTGTTCTTTGCATTTTCACGTGGTTGTACGTTATCTCGTCGCCAATTGATAAGCTCAAAATAAAGGATGAAACTGAGTACAGTGTACAATAAGCAAGTGTGACCTTAGCTCCTTTAATGAAACTCCAGAGTGCAGGTACCTCGTGGGTGGCCTGCTTATATAACGTGCTCCCAAGGGATGTTGGGATCCCTTGGGACTCCAACAGGTAGACCCTCTGGTGGTAGTGTAATACAGGTTGCAAGGGGTTAAATACATAACAATAGTGATTGTATTAAGTTCCCCCTCCCCCAATGGCCCCTTGATTATACCCTATTGGGTTGCTTTTAGTGTCTTCTACCATGAAGACCAAAACAAAATATATGTTCAAAATCTCCGCCATTTCCCTGTTTCCCATTATTAATTCCCCAGTCTCATCCTCTAAAGAACCAACATTTACTTTAGCTACTCACTTCCTTTTTATATACTGTCTGTTTTTATATTTCTTGCTAGTTTACTCACATAAGCTGTTTTCTCTCTCGCTATCATTTTTTTAGTCGTCCGCTACTGGTTTCTAAAAATTTCCCAATCCTCTGGCCTTCCAATGTTCTTGGCAACATAGTGTGCCTTTGTTTTCAATTTGATACCATGCTATGATCACTCTTCCCAAGAGCATCCTTCACTACGAGATCATTAATTAATCCAGACTCATTACACATTACCAGATCTAAAATAGTCTGTTCCCTGGTTGTTTCCACATGTATTGTTCCAAGAAAACCATCCCGCACACACTCTATGAACTCTTCCTCCAGGCTATCTTTGCCAATTTGATTTGTCCATTCAATATGAAGATTAAAATCGCCCATGATTATTGCCGTACCTTTCTTACAAGCCTCTATTATTTTTTGATTTATACTCTGTCCTACAGTGTGGCTACTGTTAGGGGGCCTGTAGACCACTCCCACCAGTGACTTATTTCCCTTATTATTTCTTCTCTCTACCCAAACTGATTCTACATCTTGGATCTTCTGAGCCAATATCATTTCTCGCTACTGTACTGATCTCATCCCTTATTAACAGAGCTACTCCACCTCCTTTTCCTTTCTGCCTGTCCTTACGAAATGCCAAATACCCCTGAATATTCAGTTCCCATCCTTGGTCACCTTGCAACCACGACTCTGTAATGGCAATCAGATCATACCCATTTACTTCTACTTGTGCCATCAACTCATTTAGTTACGAATGCTGCGTGTGTTCAGATATACAAGCTTTTAATTTTGTCTTATGTGTATACGCTCTGTTCCTTCCTGTCACACTCTGATTATCATTAACCGTATTGCTAACCTGCACTTTTGCCTTCCCCTTTCTTGTTTTACATTCCCCCCCACCCTCTTCCCCCCCGCCCCCCCTGCCACATTATTTAATTTAAAGCCCTACCTACAGACCTAGTTATTTGATTCGCCAGGACTCTGGCCCCAGCCTGGTTCAAGTGAAGCCCGTCCCAACAGAACAGCTCCCTCTTACCCCAGTACTGGTGCCAGTACCCAATGAATTGAAACCCATTTCTTGCACACCAATCTTTGAGCCACCCGTTCATCTCTCTGATCTTAATTACCATATGCAAATTTGCTCGTGGCTCAGGTAGTAATCCAGAGATTATTACCTTTGTGGTTCTGCTTTTTATACACCCTAGCTATTCATACACCCTCAACAGAACCTCTTTCTTTGTCCTACCTATGTCATTGGTACCTATGTGGACCACGACAACTGGATCTTTCCCCTCCCAATCCAAGTTCGTCTCCAGCCCAGAGGAGATGTCCTTAACCGGTCAGGCAACACAGCCTTCGGGACTCACACTCTCGGCTGCAGAGAACAGTACAATCTAACTACACTGTCCGCTACCACTATCACATTTCATTTTACTTCCCCCATTTGAATGGCCCTCTTTACCACGGTGCTGTGGTCAGTTTGCTCATCCTGCCTGTAGTCCCTGCCCTCGTCCAAACAGGGAGCAAGAATCTTGTACCTGTTGGACAAGTGCAAGGGCTGAGGCTCCTCCAATGCTACCTCCTGGGTATCCCATACCTGCCTTACTCATAGTCACACCCTCCAGTCCCTGACCAGGGACCAAATTTGAATTAATTAATCTAAGGGGTGTGAATGCCTCCTGGTACACAGCGTCCAGGTAACTCTCCCCCTCCCTGATTTGCCGCAGTGTCTGCAGCTCGGACTCCAGCTCATCAACGCGGAGCCAAAGTTCCTCGAGCTGCAGATATTTACCGCTGATGTAGTCACCGTGGAGCTCAATGGGGTCAACCAGCTCCCACATGCAGCAGCAGAAACACATCGCCTGTCCTGCCATCTCTAATGTATTTAATTAATTACGTTTTCACGTTTTGAAAGGTTAGATTTTTAATCCCAGCTCTTAATTTAAACCAATGCCCAAGAAAAAAATACTGACCAATCAAAAATGGATGTAAACGATCCCATGGCACTATCTCGAGTTATAAGAACATAAGAACATAAGAAATAGAAACAGGAGTAGGCCATATGGCCCCTTGAGCCTGCTCCGCCATTCAATAAGATCATGGCTGATCTGATCATGGACTCAGCTCCACTTCCCTGCCCACCCCCCATAACCCCTTATCCCCTTATCGATTAAGAAACTGTCTATTTCTGTCTTAAATTTATTCAATGTCCCAGCTTCCACAGCTCTCTAAGCCAGCGAATTCCATAGATTCACAACCCTCTGAGAGAAGACATTTCTCCTCATCTCTGTTTTAAATGGCGGCCCCTTATTCTAAGATCGTGCCCTCTAGTTCTAGTCTCCCCCATCAGTGGAAACATCCTCTCTGCATCCACCCTGTCAAGCCCCCTCATAATCTTATACATCTCGATAAGATCACGTCTCATTCTTCTGAATTCCAATGAGTAGAGGCCCAACTACTCAACCTTTCCTCATAAGTAAACCCCTCATCCCTGGAATCAACCAGTGAACCTTCTCTGAACTGCCTCCAAAGCAAGTATATCCTTTCGTAAATATGGAAACTAAAACTGCATGCAGTATTCCAGGTGTGGCCTCACCAATACCTTATGTAGCTGAGTAAGACTTCACTGCTTTCATACTCCATCCCCTTTGCAATAAAGGCCAAGATACCATTAGCCTTCCTGATCATTTGTTGTACCTGCATACTATCCTTTTGTGTTTCATGCACAATTATCCCAAGGTCCCGTTGTACTGCGGCACTTTGCAATCTTTCTCCATTTAAATAATAACTTGCTCTTTGATTTTTTTTCTGCCAAAGTGCATGACCTCACACTTTCCAACATTATACTCCATCTGCCAAATTATACCCACACACTTAGCCTGTCTATGTCCTTTTGCAGATTTTTTTGTGTCCTCCTCACTCATTGCTTTTCCTCCCATCTTTGTATCGTCAGCAAACTTGGCTTGGCTACATTACATTCAGTCCCTTCTTCCAAGTTGTTAATATAAATTGTAAATAGTTAGGGTCCCAGCACTGATCCCTGCGACACCCCATTAGTTACTGGTTGCCAACCAGAGAATGAACCATTTATCCTGACTCTCTGTTCTCTGTTAGTTAGCCAATCCTCTATCCTCGCAAATATATTACCCCCATCCCCGTGAACTTTTATCTTGTGCAGTAACCTTTTATGTGGCATCTTGCCAAATGCCTTCTGGAAATGCCAAATGCCAAATACACCACATCCACTGGGTCGCCCTTATCCACCCTGTTCATTACATCCTCAAAGAACTCCAGAAAATTTGTCAAACATGACTTCCCCTTCATAAATCCATGCTGACTCTGCCTGACTGAATTTTGCTTTTCCAAATTTTCTGCTATTGCTTCTTTAATAATGGACTCCAACATTTTCCCAACCACAGATGTTAGGCTAACTGGTCTAGTTTCCTGCTTGTTGTCTGCCTCCTTTTTAAATAGGGGCGTTACATTTGCAGTTTTCCAATCTGCTGGGACCTCCCCAGAATCCAGAGAATTTTGGTAAATTACAACCAATGAATCCACAATCCCTGCCGCGACATCTCATAAGACCCTAGGATGCAAGCCATCAGATCCAAGGGCTTTATCTGCCTTTAGTCCCATTATCTTACTGAGTACCACCTCCTTCGTGATTGTGATTGTGTTAAGTTCCTCTCCCCTATAGCCCCTTGACTATCCACTGTCGGAATATTGTTAGTGTCCTCTACCGTAAAGACTGAAACAAAATATTTGTTCAGAGTTTCTGCCATCTCCATGTTCCCTATTACTAATTCCCCGGTCTTGTCCTCTAAGAGACCAACTTTACTTTAGCCACCCTTTTCCTTTTTATATATCTATAGAAACTCTTGCTATCTGTTTTTAGATTTTGTGCTAGTTTACTTTCATAGTCTAGCTTCCCTTTCTTTGTCATTCTTTGCTTGCTTCCCGGTGTCCCCGGTGTCCTGGCCAATACTTATCCCTCAATCAACATCACAAAAGCAGATTGTCTAGTCATTATCACATTGCTGTTTGTGGGAGCTTGCTGTGCGCAAATTGGCTGCCGCGTTTCCTACATCACAACAGGGACTACACTCCAAAAAGTACTTCATTGGCTGTAAAGTGCTTTGCGAATCCGGTGGTCGTGAAAGGCACTATAGAAATCCAAGTCTTTTTCCTCACCCGATCCACATATCCCGTGAGTCCTGTTTTCTGATGCCATCCTGTTATTTCCAGATTTTTTAACTGTGCGCTGACTCCCCCAACCCTCATTCATTGTTATCATCATCGTAGGCAACCCTCGAAATCGAGGAAGACTTGCTTCCACTCTGAAAGTGAGTTCTCAGGTGACTGAACAGTTCAATACAGGAATTACAGTCTCTGTCACAGGTGGGATAGACAGTGATTGGAGGAAAGAGTGGGTGGGGAGCCTGGTTTGCCGCACGCTCCTTCCACTATCTGTGCTTGTTTCTGCATGTTCTCGGCAATGAGACTCGAGGTGCTCAGCGCCCTCCAGGATGCACTTCCTCCACTTAGGACGGTCTTTGGCCAGGGACTTCCAGGTGTCGGTGGGGATGTTGCATTATCAAGGAGGCTTTGAGGATGTCCTTGAAACGTTTCTTCTGCCCAAGTGGAGAAAGTGCATCCGGGAGGGCGTTGAGCAGTTCGAGTCTCAACACTGAGAGCGTGAAGAGGTCAAGCGCAGGCAGCGGAAGGAGCGTGAGACAAACCAGTCCCACCCACCCCTTCCCTCGGCGACTGTCTGTCCCACCTGTGACAGAGTCTGTCGCTCTCATATTAGACTGTTCAGTCATCAAATAACTCACTTCAGGAGTGGAAACAAGTCTTCCTCGATTCCAAGGGACTGCCTATGATGATGATGATGATGAGCTACAGCAAGCAATTAAGAAAGCGAATGGAATGTTAGCCTTTATTATAAGAGGATTTGCGTTTAAGAGTAAAGACGTCTTACTGAACTTATATAGGGCCCTGGTGAGGCTGCACCTGGAGTATTGTGTATAGTTTTGGTCTCCTAACATAAGGAAGGATATACTTGCCATTGAGGGAGTGCAATGAAGGCTCACCAGACTGATTCCTGGGATGGAGAGATTGGCCTATGAGGAGAGATTGAGTAGACTAGGCCTATATTCTCTAGAGTTTAGAAGAATGAGACGTGATCTCATTGAAACATACCAAATTCTTACAGGGTTTGACAGGGTAGATGCAGGGAGGATGTTTCCCCCGGCTGAGGAATCTAGAACCAGGGGTCGCAGTTTCAGAATAAGGGGTTGGCCATTTGGGACTGAGATGAGGAGAAACTTATTCACTCAGAGGGTGGTGAATCTTTGGAATTCTCTACCCCAGATGGCTGTGGATGCTCAGTCTTTGAGTATATTCAAGACATAGACAGATATATTTTTGGATATTGTCAATCAAGGGTATTGGTATAGTGCAGGAAAGTGGAGTTGAGGTAGATCAGCCATGATCTCATTGAATGGCGGAGCAGGCTCGAGGGGCCAAATGGCCTACTCCTGCTCCTAATTCTTATGTTCTTATGTTCTTAATTCTAATGTTTTTGTGTTCTTATGTTGATTTCAGTGGCTGGTACTATCACCAATAAAAGGAGGAAGCAAGTTCCCCTTTCAAAGGGGTTCAACCAATAAACCATAAATTAAACCGAATTTAATTGAAATTTAACAAATCAAATCAGAAATTTGTTTCTACGGCTGATGAAGCACTTCAGTCCCTTCAATGCCCACTAGTCACTGAAGGCCTCAAGTATACTGGCAGACGCCACGTGCGCCATCTCCAGGGACACCCAGACGCGAACATAACTACGACCGCCCGCTGCAGGGACCTGTTAATGGCCACCTTGGCCAGACCCAGGAGCAGTCCAACAAGGAGGTCCTCTGATCTCCGCTGCAACCACCCCCCCTTGCACCACCACCCCCCCCCAAAGATCAGGAGCATGGGACTGATGTGCAACCAAGAATTGAGGAGCAACCCCTTGAAAAATTGGAAGAGGGCCTGCAACCTTTCACATTCCAGCCACAGAAATTGCAGGTGGCCTGCGGATCTGTAATTTTACATAAAAAGGTTTGCATGGGATTGCTCCATGCAAAAACCCCCACACCAAGTCCCCAATTGAAAATGGGAGGACACCCGCGAGGAGAGACCATCATTGCGGACCCCCGCCTCCTCCGGATGGCAAAATGGCATGCCAAGATGTGTCCAGATGGCAGACGATGAAGACAAATTGGAGAGTGTGCAAGTGCAGTCCATAGAGGAAACCCCTCCATGCAGAATGGAAGACGGCTCAAGCTGTGAGGTGTCGGCTCCCGAGGAAGGTTTCGGGGCCTGGCGCCGATGAGAAATTCTATTCGAACCGAAGTCAATTCAGCCAAGATCACTACACATGCTTGAGCCTCCCCAACACAACTAGTGGAGTCAGGGCCAAGTGCCTCTTTTAGTGTCTCGATGGCTTTGGCCACGGAACAAATGCCTTGACGGGCCATACGGTATATCAGCTCCTCTGGTGACATCCAGCCCACCTCTCTGCCATCCAGTGCGCCCCTGACTCTGGGCACTTTTCCAGCCTGGGCCCTCCCCTCCATTAGCCACCTGATACTGGGGTCGTGGAGGTGTGGATTCCTGAGCAGCGGCTCCCAGAAGGTAGCCGCCACTTCTGAAGAGGGAGAACTCCGACTGGAGGCAACCATGTTCCAAAACCTGATCGGTTGCTGATAAAAGAGAGGCAGCTCCTGCAAGGAGGCAGGGCTACACACCAGTTTTATAAATCGAAGCTCTGTGTTGCAATTGAGACTGTGCAGCTGGCGGAAGAAATACAGGAGGATCCTCAACGTACAGGTATCTCTGCAGGGTCTGAAGTCGGAAAGTCACAGCCTGGATACACACACATAACTGCGTCTGACTGCCCTCCCTAACCAGGCGACTCAGAACCGCGGCAGAGACCCAATGCTTCCCTTTGTCCCAGAAGAAATCAACAAGCCTCTTCTGTATCTTGACGACAATCTCAGGGGAGGGAACAAAGTGACCAACCGGAACCACAGCATAACGGCCACGAGTTGATTTATGACCAGCGCTCAACTGCTTTAGGACAGCACTCTGAGCAATCCTGTCCAGCGCCTTAGGTGAGCAGTGACTTTGGCCTCCAGCTTTTGCCAGTTCACCAGCAGGGCTAAGCTGGACACCCAGGTAGAGGAGATTAGTGGTACCCAGACAAAAGGCCTGAACTCCACCGGCAGGGAGTCCACCCACCACTGACCCACCAGGAGTCCAGAAAATTTCTCCCAGTTGATCCTCGCAGAGGATGCAGTGGAGTAGATCGTCTGGCACTCGCGCATCCTCTGCAAGTAAACGGGATCTGTGACCATGAGGAGCACTTCATCGGCATAAGCTGAGAGGACGACCTCCACACCCGGCCCTTTCAGATCCAGTCCCGTCAACATCTTCTGCAAAAGGCGCAGGAAAGGGTCCACGCAGATGTCATATAACTGGCTGGACATGGAGCCTCCCTGATGCACCCTTCCCCTGAAGCAAAGGGGCGCCATCAAAGACCCGTTAACCTTAATCAGACACTCCGGACCTGCGTACAGAATTCGGATCCGGGCGATAAAATGCGTACCGAACCCGAATGCGCGCAGGTTTCCGAAGAGGTACTCGTGATCCATCCTGTCGAACGCCTTCTCCTGAACCAGTGAAAGGAAGGCGACTAGCACACCAGCCCTCTGGGAATAATGACCCAGGTCCTGGGCCAGATGGTTCTTGTCGTGGATGGTCCAGCCCGGGACCACGTAGAACTGGTCCGGGTGGATCATGTGGGCCAGAACGGTGCCAAGGTGAGCAGACATTGCCCTGGCAAAGATCTTATAGTCCATGACGAGGAGGGAGACTGGCACCAATTCTTAAGTCGGTGGAAATTGCCCTTCTTGGGCAGCAGCACAATGACTGCCCTGCGTGAAGAGACGGGCATCTCACTTGTTGCTAGACGTTCCTCAGAGCACACATGTAGTTGCCCTCTAGGACGTCCCTGAATGCTCTGTTGAACTCCACAGTCAGCTCCTCCAGCCCCTCGAGAGCTGACTAAGGGCACCGGTCAGCTCCAGCAGGCTTAGTGGAGCATCAAGTTGTTCATTGCCCTCCGGGCTGACCTTCAGCAGTTCCTCCCACAAAACTCTGCGAGCATCCTTGCTGGATGGATCCAGAGAGAGCAGAGCCCCGTAATAGGCATGGGCCTCGGCACTGATGCCCTCTGGATCCGAGATCAATGGATGGGCCACTGTGCGTGGTGGTGGTAGGGGATTAACGGGGTCGGGGGCGGGGGGGGTGGCGCAGGATCCATGACGGGTGATGTCTCCTCTTCTACAGAGGGACATGGGTCCTTCTCCGCTTCCAAGAAGCGACGTCTTCATCTCTCCTTCCCAGAAGGGTGCAGAGCGAGGGTGACCTCCATATTGACAGAGACTGCCACCTCCACATCCTCCTTCTGTTCTTGGCTCTTGATCCAGAGCCCAATCGTGGGATGCACATTTTCCGTAGAAGCAGGCACGATCATGGGCTTGGGTGCGGGATCAGGAACCCGAATGAGTGTGGTATGGGACTGTACCTGCTCTCCGGGGGACTCAGCCCGAAGTGTTTAGTCTTCCTCTACGCATTCCTTCTGCGCAGAGCTTCTCCCCCCCCGCCCCCCGCCAGAGGCCGTGATAACATTGGCCTCCGACGTCGACCGCGCATTTGCTGTTACTGGCAGGGGGACGGGGTGTGGGCAGCGACGGTGCCAGCCTTGGCCGCCTTCATTGTTTTGGCATCCTTGGAGGCGGGCATTTTTTTCATACATGCCCCACCGCCTTGCAGGCGTGGCACCACACATCGTCCAACATTCAGAAGACGCGATAGGGAGTCCCCTGGTGGTTCACCACGAATCCACCCTCCTTGTCCCCCTCCCTCGCCAGAAGAAGAAGACATGATGCAGCCTGGTCTTCCTGAAACTGAGCGGGATTGGCGCTATCCCCGGCCTCACCGCTGCCCGTTGACATAGTTGGGGGAGGAGGAGCTCACTTGGGATAAAAGGCGGGACTTTTGATAAAGTAATTTACTGCACAGTGGCCTCGAAACCTTAGTAAAAAAAGAAACCTTAATGGAAAAACCGTTTGTGCTCGTGCAAATCAAGGGGAAACTCGTGCAGGATTATACTCCAGGTCCGGCCTATTGCTAAGCAGCTTATCAAAGAAGGAACCATTTGAAATACAATCACAGGCACAGCAGAAATGGCTGGCAGATGAGGCATTACACATACTCTGGAGGCTGCGGAATAAAAGGAAACAGAATCAAAAGCTACTGATTAAGCAAATGAGCTAGTTGTTGGCTATTTTATTCTATTCTCCCACAACCCATATGATGAGAGTGGAGCACCCACTCCCACCAGACGCAATTATCCCACTGGATGTGAACCCAGAGCAGCAGCTTTACTTACCAGGATTGTCTAGAGCAGGGTTTAAACCCTGAACCTTTTGAATCAGAGGCAGGGATGCTGTGACCTAGCATCAACAAATTACAGGAATTTTGGCTGTTCAATAGCATATGAAGACAATGTCAGTGAAGATGTATTTCAATGAAAATAAAAATTTCTGGCTGTTCCGCAACAGTAGTTTTACTTCCTGGCTGGCCTGTTGAAAATGTGCCCGATAATATCTAGTTCAGGTCAGAAGGGGTTCCTGTTGTTAGATCCCTGGGTTACGTTACCATATAATTGGTCAGTATGAGCAACTGCTGAATGTAACATGCAGAGACCACTTCACAGGAGTGACCAGCATTGCTATACCTGAGAAAATATGTACAGCAGACCCACAGCTTGCAATGGTAGCTATCAATTTTTTTTAAATTTCATATAACTTCTCATTGTCCCTGATAGGGTAATGGGTAAAGGCACTGTCCAGTATAACACTAAAACAAACATACCAGAAGGGTTGATTCCAAAGTTGTTAATGGATATGGAGTTAGGTCACAGATCAGCCATGATCTCATTGAATGGCGGAACAGGCTCAAGGAGCTAAACAGCTTTCCCCTGTTCCTATGTTCCCAGGTAGCGGGTGTTTCATTTGCCATCAGTTCTCTTAACCTGGGGAAGGGAAAATCAGCCAACGTTCTACATCTGATTGTTGCCTGGTCACTTCTGGTAAAAGTGAGCATGCATGGCTGTTAGATGACACCAGGATAAGGTTTGTCTGTAATGCCCCCTTGGTTGAATATCCTATCAATATTCACTGCCTGCGCTGACACATGAAGAAAGACCAGTTGGGCGAAATACTAGAGGGTGTTGTGCTTGCACCCCAGAAAAAGTCAGAACTCTCAGGAGATGATGGAAGAAAGGATATATGTGCAACTTACTCTATTCTTTATTATTATATTCCTGAGCTTTTCATATTGCCATTGCCGATCTAAGGCTGTGTTGATGCACATTTATTATTTTCCAATTTTAATATATTTATGTAAGGATTAATATTGTACTCCAATTCTCCCAAAGAGGAAAATGGATTTGAAGAGAGTGTGAGGCGGATCTAGGACTAAAACATTGTTTCCTTAATTCTCCAACACGTACTCACCACAGGAGCGTGGTATCATGGAATTAGCCCTATATTCTAACACATTTGACCATTTCTTAGTAAGCCCTCCACCCAATCTGTTTCTTAACCTCTTGACAGTTTCCTCACAACTCTTTGCTTCAAAATCTGTTTTAAGACCTGTTCCCTAAGTGATGCTTTTGGTTCCCTAAATCTTACTTCCTACTCAGTGGCCACCATTTCCTCTTGTTAAGCACTTTTAACAGTTTTTTTTCCGCATACAGTCTTAAAAGATCATGAAAACATAAGAAATACGAGCAGGAGTATGCCACCTGACTCCTCGAGCCTGCCCCGTCATTTAATAAGATCATGGCTAATTTGATCATGGACTCAGCTCCACTTCCCTGCCAACTCCCCATAACACTTTATTCCCTTATCGCTCAAAAATCTGTCTATCTCCACCTTAAATATATTCAATGACCCAGCCTCTCCACAGCTGTCTAGGGCAGAGAATTCCACAGATTTACAACCCTCTGAGAGAAGAAATTCCTCCTCATCTCAGTTTTAAATGGACAGCCCCTTATTCTGAGACTATGTCCCCTAGTTTTAGTTTCCCCTATGAGTGGAAATATCCTCTCTGCATCCACCTTGTCGAGCCTCCTCATTATCTTATATGTTTCAATAAGATCACCTCTCATTCTTCTGAACTCCAGTGAGTATAGAACCAACCTTCTCAACTTATCTTCATAAGTCAACCCCCTCATAGAAACATAGAAACATAGAAAATAGATGCAGGAGTAGGCCATTCGGCCCTTCGAGTCTGCACCACCATTCAATAAGATCATGGCTAACAATTCACCTCAGTACCCCTTTCCTGCTTTCTCTCCATATCTCTTGATCCCTTTAGCTGTAAGGGCCCATATCTAACTCCCTCTTGAATATATCCAATGAACTGGCATCAACAACTCTCGGCGGTAGGGAATTCCACAGGTTAACAACTCTCTGAGTGAAGACGTTTCTCCTCATCTCAGTCCTAAATGGCTTAGCCCTTATCCTTAGACTGTGTCCCCTGGTTCTGGACTTCCCCAACATCGTGAACATTTTTCCTGCATCTAATCTGTCCAGTCCCGCCAGAATTTTATATGTTTCTATGAGATCCCCTCTCATCCTTCTGAACTCCAGTGAATACAGGCCCAATCGATCCAGTCTCTCCTCATATGTCAGTCCTGCCATCCCGGGAATCAGTCTGGTGAACCTTCGCTGCACTCCCTCAATAGCAAGAACGTCCTTCCTCAGATTAGGAGACCAAAACTGAACACAATATTCCAGGTGAGGCCTCACCAAGGCCCTGTACAACTGCAGTAAGACCTCCCTGCTCCTAAACTCAAAGCCCCTAGCCATGAAGGCCAACATGCCATTTGCCTTCTTCACTGCCTGCTGTACCTGCATGCCAACTTTCAATGACTGCTGTACCATGACACCCAGGTCTCGTTGCACCTCCCCTTTTCCTAATCTGCCGCCATTCAGATAATATTCTGCCTTCGTGTTTTTGCCACCAAAGTGGATAACCTCATATTTATCCACGTTATACTGCATCTGCCATGCATTTGTCCACTCACCTCACCTGTCCATGTCATCTTGCAGCCTTTTAGCGTCCTCCTCACAGCTCACACCGCCACCCAGTTTAGTGTCATCTGCAAACTTGGAGATATTACACTCAATTTCTTCATCCAAATCATTAATGTACAGTGTAAACAGCTGGGGCCCCAGCACAGAACCTTGCGGTACCCAACTAGTCACTGCCTGCCATTCTGAAAAGGACCCGTTTATCCCGACTCTCTGCTTCCTATCTGCCAACCAGTTCTGTATCCACGTCAGTATATTACCCCCAATACCATGTGCTTTGATTTTGCACACCAATCTCTTGTGTGGGACCTTGTCAAAAGCCTTTTGAAAGTCCAAATGCACCACATCCACTGGTTCTCCCTTGTCCACTCTACTAGTTACATCCTCAGAAAATTCCAAAAGATTTGTCAAGCATGATTTCCCTTTTATAAATCCATGCTGACTTGGACTGCTCCTGTCACTGCTTTCCAAATGTGCTGCTATTTCACCTTTAATAATTGATCCCAACATTTTCCACACTACTGATGTCAGGCTAACCGGTCTATAATTACCCATTTTCTCTCTCCCTTCTTTTTTAAAAAGTGGTGTTACATTAGCTACCATCCAGTCCATACGAACTGATCCAGAGTCGATAGACTGTTGGAAAATGATCACCAATGCATCCACTATTTCTTGTGCCACTTCCTTAAGTACTCTGGGATGCAGACTATAAGGCGCCGGAGATTTATCGGTCTTCAATCCCATCAATTTCCCTAACACAATTTCCCGCCTAATAAGGATATCTTTCAGTTCCTCCTTCTCACTAGACCCTCGGTCCCCTAGTACTTCCAGAAGGTTATTTGTGTCTTCCTTCGTGAAGACAGAACCAAAGTATTTGTTCAACTGGTCTGCCATTTCTTTGTTCCCCTTTATAAATCCACCTGAATCTGACTGCAAGGGACCTAAGTTTGTCTTCACTAATCTTTTTCTCTTCATAGATCTATAGAATTTTTTGCAGTCAGTTTTTATGTTCCCTGCAAGCTTCCTCTCATACTCTATTTTCCCCCTCCTAATTAAACAATTTGTCCTCCTCTGCTGAATTCTCAATTTCTCCCAGTCCTCAGGTTTGCTGCTTTTTCTGGCCAATTTATATGCCTCTTCCTTGGATTTAACACTATCCTTAAGTTCCCTTGTTAGCCACGGTTGAGCCACCTTCCCCATTTTATTTTTACTCCAGACAGGGTTGTACAATTGTTGAAGTTCATCCATGTGATCTTTAACTGTTTGCCAATGCCTATCCACCGTCAACCCTTTAAGTATCATTTGCCAGTCTATTCTAGCCAATTCACGTCTCATACCATCAAAGTTACCTTTCCTTAAGTTCAGAACCCTAATCTCTGAATTAACTGTGTCACTCTCTATCTTAATAAAGAATTCTACCATATTATGTTCACTCTTCCCCAAGGGGCCTCGCACAACAAGATTGCTAATTAATCCTTTCTCATTACACATCACTAGGATGGCCAGCCCTCTAGTTGGTTCCTCGACATATTGGTCGAGAAAACCATCCCTTATACACTCCAGGAAATCCTCCTCCACCGTATTGCTACCAGTTTGATTAGCCCAATCTATATGTAGATTAAAGTCACCAATGATAACTGCGGTTCCTTTATTGCATGCATCCCTAATTTCTTATTTGATGCTGTCCCCAACCTCACTACTACTGTTTGGTGCTCTGTACACAACTCCCACTAGCGTTTTCTGCCCTTTGGTATTCCGCAACTCCATCCATACAGATTCCACATCATTCAAACTAATGTCCTTCCTTACTATTGCGTTAATTTCCTCTTTAATGAGCAATGCTACCCCACCTCCTTTTCCTTTCTGTCTATCCTTCCTGAATGTTGAATACCCCTGGATGTTGAGTTCCCAGCCTTGGTCACCCTGGAGCCATGTCTCCGTGATGTAAATTATATCATATTCATTAATTGCTGCATGTGCAGGTAATTCGTCTACCTTATTCCGAATACTCCTCGCATTGAGGCACAGAGCCTTCAGGCTTGTCTTTTTAACACACTTTGCCCCTTTAGAATTTTGCTGTAATGTGGTCCTTTTTGATTTTTGTCTTAGGTTTCTCTGCCCTCCACTTTTACTTTTCTTCTTTCTATCTTTTGCTACTGCCCCCATTCTACTTCCCTCCGTCTTTCTGCATAGGTTCCCATCCCTCTGCCATATTAGTTTAACCCCTCCCCAACAGCACTAGCAAACACTCCCCATAGGACATTGGTTCCTGTCCTGCCCAGGTGCAGACCATCCAGTTTGTACTGTCCCACCTCCCCCAGAACCGGTTCCAATGTCCCAGGAATTTGAATCCCTCCCTTCTGCACCACTCCTCAAGCCACGTATTCATCTGAGCTATCCTGCGATTCCAACTCTGACTAGCACGTGGCACTGGTAGCAATCCTGAGATTACTACCTTTGAGGTCCTACTTTTTAATTTATCTCCTAGCTCCCTAAATTCGTCTTGTAGGACCTCATCCCATTTTTCTTCCTGTATCAGTGGTACCTATATTCAACACGACAACTGGCTGTTCACCCTCCCTCTCCAAAATGTCCTGCAACCGCCCCGAGACTTCCTTGACAACTCCGGAATCAACCTAGTGAACCTTCTCTGAACAGCCTCCAATGCAAGTACATCCAGTATATAAGTTGTTGTTTGTTGCAACATTTGATCTATTTCAATTTCCTAACATAAATTTTTGGAGAAGGTATTGTTGTGAATGCTAAATTAATCTAGTTGTTAATGAACAATATATAATTGCAATAATAGCATAACATAAAATTCTAATGAAGTTAAAGAATGTATCAGTGATGTTGTTAGAACAGTGCAGCTGATCTGGGGGTTGCATATGTACATTCTGAGTAATTCTGTGCTCAGCCAGTAATGTTGTACATTTTACATAAATGTTGTCTAGCTCTGGTGGAATGTTCTGCAAATCAAACATAAGCAAGTGGTTTCAGACTACATTGAGAAGATAGTCTCAGACTGTTTTGGCTTTGCACCAGCACTGACAACTGGGAAACATTTTTAGACTGGGTGTTATGTAATGAGAAAGGATTAATTAGCAATCTCGTTGTGCGAGGCCCCTTGGGGAAGAGTGACCATAATATGGTGGAATTCTGCATTAGGATGGAGAATGAAACAGTTAATTCAGAGACCATGGTCCAGAACTTAAAGAAGGCTAACTTTGAAGGTATGAGGCGTGAATTGGCTGAGATGGATTGGCGAATGATACTTAAGGGGTTGACTGTGGATGGGCAATGGCAGACATTTAGAGACCGCATGGATGAACTACAACAATTGTACATTCCTGTCTGGCATAGAAATAAAAAAGGGAAGGTGGCTCAACCGTGGCTATCAAGGGAAATCAGGGATAGTATTAAAGCCAAGGAAGTGGCATACAAATTGGCCAGAAATAGCAGCGAACCTGGGGACTGGGAGAAATTTAGAACTCAGCAGAGGAGGACAAAGGGTTTGATTAGGGCAGGGAAAATGGAGTATGAGAAGAAGCTTGCAGGGAACATTAAGACGGATTGCAAAAGTTTCTATAGATATGTAAAGAGATAAAGGTTAGTAAAGACAAATGTAGGTCCCCTGCAGTCAGAATCAGGGGAAGTCATAACGGGGAACAAAGAAATGGCGGACCAATTGAACAAGTACTTTGGTTCGGTATTCACGAAGGAGGACACGAACAACCTTCCGGTTATAAAAGGGGTCGGGGGGTCTAGTAAGGAGGAGGAACTGAGGGAAATCCTTATTAGCCGGGAAATTGTGTTGGGGAAATTGATGGGATTGAAGGCCGATAAATCCCCAGGGCCTGATGGACTGCATCCCAGAGTACTTAAGGAGGTGGCCTTGGAAATAGTGGATGCGTTGACAGTCATTTTCCAACATTCCATTGACTCTGGATCAGTTCCTATGGAGTGGAGGGTAGCCAATGTAACCCCACTTTTTAAAAAAGGAGGGAGAGAGAAAACAGGGAATTATAGACCGGTCAGCCTGACATCGGTAGTGGGTAAAATGATGGAATCAATTATTAAGGATGTCATAGCAGTGCATTTGGAAAGAGGTGACATGATAGGTCCAAGTCAGCATGGATTTGTGAAAGGGAAATCATGCTTGACAAATCTTCTGGAATTTTTTGAGGATGTTTCCAGTAGAGTGGATAAGGGAGAACCAGTTGATGTGGTATATTTGGACTTTCAGAAGGCGTTCGACAAGGTCCCACACAAGAGATTGATGTGCAAAGTTAGAGCACATGGGATTGGGGGTAGTGTACTGACATGGATTGAGAACTGGTTGTCAGACAGGAAGCAAAGAGTAGGAGTAAATGGGTACTTTTCAGAATGGCAGGCAGTGACTAGTGGGGTACCGCAAGGTTCTGTGCTGGGGCCCCAGCTGTTTACACTGTACATTAATGATTTAGATGAGGGGATTAAATGTAGTATCTCCAAATTTGCGGATGACACTAAGTTGGGTGGCAGTGTGAGCTGCGAGGAGGATGCTGTGAGGCTGCAGAGCGACTTGGATAGGTTAGGTGAGTGGGCAAATGCATGGCAGATGAAGTATAATGTGGATAAATGTGAGGTTATCCACTTTGGTGGTAAAAACAGAGAGACAGACTATTATCTGAATGGTGACCGATTAGGAAAAGGGGAGGTGCAAAGAGACCTGGGTGTCATGGTACATCAGTCATTGAAGGTTGGCATGCAGGTGCAGCAGGCGGTTAAGAAAGCAAATGGCATGTTGGCCTTCATAGCAAGGGGATTTGAGTACAGGGGCAGGGAGGTGTTGCTACAGTTGTACAGGGCATTGGTGAGGCCACACCTGGAGTATTGTGTACAGTTTTGGTCTCCTAACCTGGATGGCGGGACTGACCTATCAAGAAAGACTGGATCAACTGGGCTTGTATTCACTGGAGTTCAGAAGAATGAGAGGGGACCTCATAGAAACATATAAAATTCTGACGGGGTTAGACAGGTTAGATGCAGGAAGAATGTTCCCAATGTTGGGGAAGTCCAGAACCAGGGGTCACAGTCTAAGGATAAGGGGTAAGCCATTTAGGACCGAGATGCGGAGGAACTTCTTCACCCAGAGAGTGGTGAACCTGTGGAATTCTCTACCACAGTTGAGGTTGTTGAGGCCAATTCACTAAATATATTCAAAAAGGAGTTAGATGAGGTCCTTACTGCTAGGGGGATCAAGGGGTATGGCGAGAAAGCAGGAATAGGGTACTGAAGTTGAATGTTCAGCCATGAACTCATTGAATGGCGGTGCAGGCTAGAAGGGCCGAATGGCCTACTCCTGCACCTATTTTCTATGTTTCTATGTTTCTATGTTTCACCTTTTTAATGTGTTCACCGATATCAAAGTTAAACCAAAATTTGGATGCCAGTAAGTGGAACTCAATTTTTCCTGGATAGACAGCAGCGTGAAACCAATAGTATAACAGGATGTTGATAGTCCTGTATCATTCTAAGCAAGATACCAGACTCAGATCTGAATCTGTGGTAAAATTGTGCCCTCAGTCTGTACATGTCCTCTTCAGGCCCTACCGAACAGATACAGCATATTGAAGGTGTGCTTCCCCTGTGTGGTCAGAAAGTCTGCCAAATTCTACTTGCCTTGGCCATTTGTATGGTCTGGGTCTCCTCCAGGCCGGTGTCCTGGCTGGACCTTGCATAGAAAACAGGGGGAGGAGGTTGAAACAGGAGCACAGGTGGAGGCCTCGGAAATCTGAGCTATGCTCCTGGCCGCCAGGCATGGGGCCTTGCGTTTGCTGCTGAAAAGGCTTTGAGACCATAGAATTGTTGGGGGGTGGGGGTTGAAATAGTAACTGATCTAGAAATGATCAGGATGCTAAAGAGACCCCTGCAGACCATCCTGTCAATGAGGCTCTCAATGAAACCCCATTGCTAGCTTTTTGGGGAATTTCTTGAGAATTCCATAGGTACACACAGAGGAAATTTAGGTGAGAGGACTGGGAACATCACATCCCACCTCATTTACATCCTTATCCTGGGTTTTCACCTACTGTGAGTACCAACCAAGTTAAATTGACTCGGGAAGCCCCAGAAGTCCCCGGGGACCATTGTGGCAGTGGAAATCTCATGCAACGGGTTTCTGGTGCTATTTCCTCTTTGCTACCCCTGGGAACAGAGCACTTCCCAGGTGCAAAGATGACAAAAAACTACATTATAATAACTTGCTGTTTATTTTTCTGCATTTAATAAGGAAGCTGCATTGTGGTTTTGTGTGACTCTTTGTAAAGCTGGAACACAAGCAGTGAAAAAAAATAATTTTCATTGTGACTTTTTTCGATTGTAAAACTGTTTTTATTGAGACCTTTCTTGACATCTACATCTTCCTGGGATATCTAGATATTGGAAGATAACATTTGATATTTTTAAATTCCAATTTTTATCAATTTATGGCTAGCAAACTGAAAGTGCAAAAGGATATCACTGACTTTTCATTTTGTAAATGACTGTGATCATTTGCTTGTTGTGAAACTTAAACGTATTGAATCTTTTTAATTCAAACTGCAGCTCAGTCTTTTCTTCCCACTGATCTAATGCTTGTGCTCTTTTTTCCTGTTAGAAATTCCTCTGTACTGTGACAGCATGAGCTCGCTAATCAGAGTGGGCATAACGCTTTCTGAAATCCTTGTCTACTTTATCGGAGTTTATTTACAACCAGACAAATGGCCAAAAGTGAATACGCCCATTATACGGTCAGAATCAATTTGAGTAGCAGTGATTTTGTCTTACCCTTATTGTGTTCATTGAGACCTACTCTCCCTTACCCCATTTTCTCTATATAGAAAACAAGTTCAGAATGGAACACGTAACAACAAAAACAACTTGCATTTATATAGCGCCTTTAGGTCCCATGGCGCTTCACAGGAGTGATTATCAACCCAAATCTGACAGTACATATGACCAAAAGCTTGGTCAAAGAGGCAAGTTTTAAGGAGCGTTTTAAATGAGAAGGGAGAAATAGAGAGTCGGAGAGGTTTAGGAAGGGAATTATAGAGCTTAGGAACGAGACAGGTGAGGACATGGACGCCAATAGTGGAGCGAAGAAAATCAGGGATGCGCAAGAAGCCAGAATTGGAGGAGCGCAGAAATCTCGGAGGGTTGTAGGGCTAGAAGAGAATTACAAAGATAGGGTGGTGTGAAGCCATGGAGTCATTTGAAAATAAGGATGAGACTTTTAAAATCGAGGTGTTACCAGACCGGGAGCCAATGCAGGTCAGAGAGCATAGGGGTGATAGGTGAACAGGATTTGGTGCGTGTTAGGACACAGGCAGCAGTTTTCGATAAGTTCCAATTTACGTAGTTTCATATCTTCGGAGAGCACACAACATACAACCTGTAAGATGGCTGCAGATTCCGGAATCTTCTGACCTGCTGGTCAGGTGACCTGCTCTTTATTAAACAGCTCTAGCTGCAGTAACACAGGCTTCCACAGTGTGGAGCTGAAGAAGTTATTATAACAAACAATCATACATAACTTGCATGGTTATACATAACAAAGGATATGGACTTATTTTGCCATATTTACAAATCAAGCTTAACCACTTGTTTTCTGTTTCAAAGAGGATACCTTCGCTCTCGAACAAAACCTTCCAAACGTTGAATTTAAACTCATTCGAGGCTGATCCTGAGGGAAGTTTTTCTCCAAGGGATGCCCTTGATTTCCATTTGAAATCTCAATAACTTCAGACTGTTTGTTTTCCTGACTTGGAATCAGACTTAAATTCTGACTTTCTCTTGGATTTGTTTCCAGTACATTGGATGTAGGATATGCTACTGGTGTATCAAAACTATCTGATGAGTCAGAAATAATTGAATCACTCCCACTCTCAACTACTTCAATGTTTGTGGGTAAAATATGATCAATGTGAACAAACCTAACCTGTCCATTATCAAACATCATGACCAAATATGTGCAAGGACCACATATCTTCACTACTCTTCCTGGTAACCACTTTATCCATTTATGGTAATGGTTCTTCACTCTCACCTTCTGATTTAATTTCACACTTTTCTCTTTTACTCTGCCTCTACCATGATTCTCTTTCTGTCGTGATTGTATCTCTTCTACGGACTGTGCCAAGTTTGGTTTTAACAACAAAGGAAACGAGATCTCCTGATGCGGAATGCATAATCTATCTGGTCGACTTCCCAATGTAACTCTACAAGTCTTATCGGGTAGCGGTAGTGAAAAGCCAGCATCTCGTAATGTTGTGATGTCAGGACACATGTTTGATTCTGGAGATCTGTGGTCAATCCCAGCCTGAATGAGCTGAGCTGTGATGTTTGATCAGACAGATCCATCGGCGAGTCATCAATTAGGCAGATCAACTAAACTAGAGTATAATTTGAATATTGTGAACAAGGATTTCATCACCATCATAAATCTGGTGTGATACGCCTGCTATAATACATCAATAGCATTAATCCGTGTCTCAATTTATCACAGCAAAATTGATATTTTAAAATTCTTACGGGTGAAATTGTCCTGCACCCTGATTGCAGGCGGTAACCATCTGGGGCCGGGTCTTTCTGCGCCCGGTGCAGAAGTCCTGCCCCTGCTGCTGAATTGGGCTTACTACCCCTCAAAGGAAGTGGAGCACAATCTCATGTGCTCCACTTCCTTTGACGACGGTTACCGGGGCGCTACTGGGCGGTGAAGGACATGCTTCAATGCCCTCCCCTTTTCTTAAAGGGGAGGGCCACTGCACACTCTGCATGGCCTCTGATGGCCTCCACTAGGCCACCAGGGCAGCGTGCAACCAGGCCTGCAGCCCGGCACCTGAAACAGTGTGTCGGACGGCACGATGGCGGCCCAAACCACGCTAGGGCTGTCACCATAGTGCCGACCCGCGAGTAGGCAATCAAAAAAATATGGTGGCTGTCCAGAGGCGCTAACGGAGCTTTAAAAAGGGGCAATTTTGCCCCCTTAAACTTCTAGTGAAATGACATACTAATGTCAGGGCTAATAGATGGCTAGTTCCCATTTTTGCAGCAAGCACTCCCAGGTTAACGTATAGTGCATCTGAGATGGGTTGGCTCAATTCTGGTCAGATGCTGCTTCATATGAACCATATAGAAAAGTATTTCATACTTAACATTTTAATTTCCCTCACTAACCATGATCCTTGCATCCTCTCTGAATTGGATTACCAATTTAACATTAATGTGTAATGTTTTGGGCTGAGGAATTACACACTGTGAACTAAGAGATCAAATTCTATTCAGTTAGAACCTTTAAAACTTTTAGAGAGAGAGAAAGCTCTTAATCAAATCACTCTGGATAGATTCCAACCAACAAGCAGAAGACAGCTATTCAACCTATTTTAGTTCATCCATTCAGAAAGACGTAGATTCTCCCTATGCAGCATCTAATTGGTTCTTAAAAAATTCAAGGGTTTTCACCTCAACTACTCTACCTGAAAGTTGACTTATAATGTGTCTCCTTATTCTAAATTTGCATTGAATTTAATTTTCTGTATTTATCTTTTCATTACTATTAATTATTTCATACAGCTCTAAGATCACCCAACTGAGACGTACTTACAAGGCTGAAAAGTGCATGGGTGTGAAATTGGGCTTGGTAGCACCCATTGTTTGTGTTGTGTTTGGAGAAAGAGTCAGATTGAACACTGTGAGCTCAAAGTAAAGTGTGACCTTAGTCTTTTATTGCAGGTCTCCAGAGTGCCTCTCCAACTTTGTGAAGCCTCCTTAAATACCTGTGCTCCAAAGGGATTATGGGATCCCTTGGGACTCCAGGGGATGAGCTCTCTGGTGGCTGTACAGAGTAAATAAAAGTCCACATATAAAACAACACTCCTCCCCCAAAGTCAATAGTGTAACTATTTACAATGTGAGTCGATCTGGGGCCCTTCTTGCCCTGGTTGATCGTCTCGGTATGAAAGTTGGTGCTGTTTAATCATTTGTTGGGCCCTCGCTGGGCTGCTGTGCAGCTGGCCTTGCTGGGCTGCCTGGTGTGTTGGGCCCTGCAGAGCTGCTGTGGATGATGGGTTCTGCTTCGTGGTCAACCGTGGTGCCGGTTGTCACTGGTGTGTATGTTGGGAGATCAAAAAAGGTAGGGTCCAAGGTGGGTTGCTCAGGATAGTCCGTGAATCTGAGTTTGATTTCGTCCAAGTGTTTCCGGTGAATGAGTCCATTTGAAAGTTTGACCCGAAACACTCTGCTCTCCTCTTTGGCCACAATAGTGCCAGGAAGCCACTTGGGACCTTGTCCATAATTTAATACAAATACAGAATCATTGATTTCAATCTTGCGTGACACATTTGTGCTATCATGGTATGCACTTTGTTGAAGCTGCCTGCTCTCTAACTGTTCATGTAGATCAGGGTGAACTAACGAGAGCCTTGTCTTAAGAGCTCTTTTCATGAGCAGTTCAGCAGGTGGGATCCCAGTGAGTGAGTGTGGTCTCGTGCGATAGCTAAGCAGGATTCGGGATAGACAAGTCTGCAGTAAGCCTTCAGTTACCTTCTTCAAGCCTTGCTTGATGGTTTGCACTGCTCTCTCTGCCTGAACATTGGATGCTGGTTTAAACGGTGTAGATATGACATGTTTGATCCCGTTACGGCTCATGAATTCTTTGAACTCAGCACTGGTAAAACATGGCCGGTTGTCGCTCACCAGGACATCGGGTAAGCCGTGAGTGGCAAACATCGCCCGCAGGCTTTCAGTAGTGGCAGCGGACGTGTTAGCCGTCATTATCTCACATTCAATCCACTTGGAGTAGGCGTCTACAACCACAAGGAACATTTTACCCAAGAACGGGCCTGCATAGTCGACGTGTACCCTAGACCACAGTTTGGAGGGCCAAGACCATAAACTTAGCGGCGCCTCCCTGGGTACATTGCTTAACTGTGAGCATGTATTACATCTGTGAACGCAGGACTCTAAGTCCGCATCGATACCGGGCCACAACACGTGGGATCTGGCTATCGCTTTCATCATTACGATGCCTGGGTGGGTACTGTGGAGGTCATTGATGAAGGTGTCTCTGCCCTTCTTGGGGACCACTACTCGACTGCCCCACAGAAGGCAGTCTGCCTGTATAGACATTTCATCTTTGCGCCACTGGAACGGCTTTATTGCTTCCTGCATTTCCACTGGGACACTGGACCAGCTCCCGTGAAGCACACAGAGATAATAAGGGGTCCTGGCTTGTTTAGGTTTTGATCTGCCGGGCAGTGACGGATGATTGCTCACTCTCAAATGCTTCCATAACCTTGGCTTGATCTGCGGGCTGCACCATTTTCACCCCCGTGGTGGGCAATCGCAGCCTACTGAGAGCATCGGTGCAGTTTTCTGTGCCTGACCTGTGGTGGATGGCGTAGTTGTATGCGGACAACGTGAGCGTCCATCTCTGGATGCGGGCCGATACATTAGTATTTTTCCCTTTACTCTCGGAAAACAGGGATATAAGTGGCTTATGGTCAGTTTCCAATTCGAAATTTAGCCCGAACAGGTATTGATGCATTTTCTTTACCCCATAGACACACGCTAATGTTTGTTTCTCAATCATGCTGTAGGCTCTTTCAGCCTTAGACAGACTCCTGAATGCATAAGCAACCGGTTGCAGTTTCCCGAAATCATTAGCTTGTTGCAATACACACCCGACGCCATATGACGAAGCATCACCAAACGCTTACATGGATCATACAACACAAGCAATTTGTTTGAGCATAACAATTTTTTCGCTTTTACAAAGGCATTTTCTTGGCTTATGCCCCAAACCCATTCGCCCCCTTTTCGTAGAAAGACATGTAGTGGTTCTAGCAGTGTGCTGAGACCAAAGTTACCAAAGTTGTTCAAGAGTTCCAGAAATGACCGCAGCTCCGTCACATTCTGTGGCCTCGGAGCGTTCTCGATTGCTTCCGTCTTCCCGTTGGTGGACCTAATGCCGTCCGCCACAATCCGCCTTCCCACGAACTCCACTTCAGGCGCCAGGAAAATGCACTTCGAGCATTTCAACCTGAGTCCCACGCGGTCGAGTCGACTAAGAACTTCCTCCAGGTTCTGAAGATGCTCGACTGTGTTCCAACCTGTGACCAAGATGTCGTCCTGGAAGACCACGGTGTGCCAGACCGACTTCAGTAAACTTTCTATGTTTCTCTGGAATATCGCCGCCGCTGATCGGATTCCAAATGGCCATCTGTTATAAACAAAAAGACCTTTGTGCGTGTTGATGCAGGTGAGGGCCTTCGATGATTCCTCCAGTTCTTACGTCATGTAGGCTGAAGTCAGATCCAGCTTCGTGAACATCTTTCCTCCTGCCAGCAAAGAGGTTGTCGGCCTTTGGTAGTGGGTATTGGTCCTGCAGGGAGAAACGATTGATAATTACTTGATAATCGCGACAGATTCTGTAGGTGCTGTCTCCCTTGAGGACTAGGACAATAGGATTGGCCCACTAACTGAACTCGATCAGTGAAATGATGCCCTCTCTTTGCAGCCAGTATAGCTCGATCTCTACCCTTTCTCTCATCATGTACAGTACTGCTCTCACCTTGAGATGGATGGGTTGCGCCCCCGGAATTAGGTGGATCTGCACTTTTGCTCCTTGGAATTTCCCAATGCCTGGTTCGAACAGTGAAGGAAATTTGTTTCAGACCTGGGCACATGAAGTGCCATCAGCAGGCGATAGCGCTCGGACGTCATCCCAGTTTCAGCATATCTTTCCCAGCCAGCTCCTGCCGAGCAGCATGGGACCATCGCCTGGTACCACCCAGAGTGGTAGCTTGTGCACTGTTCCATCGTAGGAAACCTTTACGGTAGCACGGCCGATTACAGGAATCAGTTCTTTTGTGTAAGTTCTTAGTTTCGTATGAACTAGAGTTAAGACTGGCCTTGAGGCCTTGTTGCACCACAACCTTTCGAAAGTCTTTTTGCCCATGATGGACTGGCTTGCACCCGTGTCCAGCTCCATTGACACCGGATGTCCATTTATTTCAACATTCAGCGTTATCGGAGGACAATTCGTGGTGAATGTGTGCACCCCATGTACCTCTGCCTCCTCGATCTGAGGCTCTGGTTCATCGTGATCCTCCGTGGATCTGTCCTCCTCTGCAACATGGTGGTTTGCAGGTTTAACAGGCTTTGCAGCTCGCCTGCACACTCGTTGGAGGTGACTCATTGTTCCACAGCTCTTGCAAACGTACTCTTTGAATCGGCATGAATGGAAACGATGATCACCCCCACAGCGCCAACAAGGTGTTAATGGCCTTGCATTGATCACCCTTGATGGTGGACTCTGAGACATCTGCGGATGTGCAGCTGCAGGTATGTGTGACCTGCCCTGTACGTTACGATTCGAAAACAACATCACTGTTCACAGTACTTGTAGCAACACTTGTGTGTTGAGAGATTTTCATGTATTGTCACTGGTGGCAATGAACACCTGGGCTATCGCTATGGCCTTACTCAAGTTTGGGGTCTCTACAGTCAAAAGTTTGCGAAGTATGGTTTCGTGGCCAACGCCAATTATGAAAATGTCTCTGAGCATGTGCTCCAAATGTCCTTCAAATTTGCAATGTCCTACAAGGTGTCTTAGCTTGGCGGCATAGCTCACCACTTCCTGGCCTTCAGACCTTTTGTAGGTGTAGAACCGGTACCTCGCCATCAGAACGCTTTCCTTCGGGTTGAAATGCTCCCGGGCCAGTGTGTACGAACCATCATATGATTTCTCCATGGGTTTCGCTGATGTGAGCAGATTCTTCATGAGGCCATACGTTGCTGCCTCACAGATGGTGAGGTGGATCGCCCTTCATTTGGCAGCGCTCTCTGCCCCATCTAGCTCATTGGCCACGAAGTATTGGTCGAGTCGCCCCACAAAAGTTTCCCAATCATCTCCCTCCAAAAATTTCTCCAGGATGCCCACTGTTCTCTGCATCTTTGGGTTCTCTATCTGTATCTCGTCACCAGTTGTTGTGTATGGAGAAAGAGTCAGACTGAACACTGTGAGCTCAAAGTAAAGTGTGACTTTAGTCTTTTATTGCAGGTCTCCAGAGTGCCTCTCCAACCTGTGAAGCCTTCTTAAATACCTGTGCTCCCAAGGGATCATGGGATTCCTTCGGACTCCAGGGAATGAGTACTCTGGTGGCTGTCCAGAATAAATACAAGTCCACATATATAAAATTTTGGCGCTATGAATGCCGTTTGGGAACCAAAATGGCGTCAGATGCACATTTCTGCCACAAATTGTGCCAGACAGCATCTTGGTGAGGTGTTAACACTCGCAACTCACATCTACCAGAAGTATATAAAGCTGACTTCAAGGCTTCCGCACAAACCAGTTGCTCCCAGATATGGGTGCAGTAGTAGGCATTCCCCTTGAAATACAGCATGACTGGAACAAGGAGCAGATGTCAGCAGAACAGATGTCAAGATGCTTGGTGGTCTGCTGCATGCACAACCGTACCATCGTGAGGGGACAGCCCTCATAGAATCAAAGAAAATTACGACATAGAAGGGGGTCATTCGGCCCATCATGTCCGTGCCAGTCGAAAAAGAGTTACCAAGCCTTATCCCACTCGAGGAAGAAGAGGAAAAGAAGGAAGAGCAATGGTGGAGGCAATCTAGACCGTCCCTTTCAAGGTGGGCTGTCAATGAAGACCTAATAGAGTGCGATACTAGTAACCGCAACCCCAATTCACCATTCACCAACACCTTACCTTCGGTCTGTCACTGACCTCATAGCATCTGCTTGGCCACAATACGAAAATAAAAGCCAACACAAAATAAATTTCAAACCAAATTTATAAATAAAATTATGCTATATTGCATATGGACGTTAACAATTATCCTTATGCATTAGCGCCTGTCTTAGGTGTGCCTTTGCCTGTTCTAGTACTCCTCCAAAGTGCTACCTCAATGGTAGCTGCATGGCTGGTGGAAGGCTGCTGACTTTCAGTGGGGGAAAACGGCAGATGGCCTTACAGGATGACCTCGAGCAGCTCTGGGCCTAGAATGCCTGGCTGCGGACTGCACCATCTCAGCATGGGCGGCAGCAGCTTGGACTGGCTGGCTGTCAGGCAACAGCAAGCGCACTGGTGGAATGGCAGAGGTGGGATCACAAATGCTGTCATACTGAGAGAGGACAACAGGTTCGTTCTCCATTGATCCACTGCCACTCCCCTGGGCAGTGCCTCAGCATTCCTAGTAATCAGCTGGAGGAAAGATGGCTGGACTGCTGTGATACCCTGCAAGCCCCTTTGAACCCTGGTAAGCGTGTAAATTCCTGGATTCTTTTACCTCAATCTGGTTCAGTAAAATTACTGAGTCGAATACCTCTTGTGCTTTGAACAAAGCAGTCTTTATTACCGGCCAGTAAGACCTATCAGACAGAAGATATACTCTCTGGATAGAGCGTACACACTCCCTACGGATAGGTGAAGTTACATCGTAAAGCGTTAACAGTTATACAGTTTTGAAATCAGATAACAAAATACAAATGGATTGACAGTCTAACTCAGCCACTCATTAGTCAATCTATATGAGATGTTCTTCTTGAAAGCTCAAGTATTGCCTCTAAATGTTTCAATCTAATGGTGTGACTATTTACTGAGACCTTGCAATTCTGCAGATGTATTTCATGTTACAATTATATATTATTGGCAGGATTAGTGACTTGAAACCTTGAGACAGACTGTTAGCTATGCTGATGTTGCACTATTTGCAATCTGACATTCTCCCAGCTATTCTTCCATGGCTTATACATTTTCATATATCCCGTTTACTTTACTGTCCTTAATTCCATATATTCCGTTCAGATATCCACAAGCGCAGCCATAATGGCAGTAGTCTGAGCTTGGATGGCAGCAAGCTGAGCTTGTATGACAGCAATCTGAGCTTTCACTAACACACTCAGACGTTGGGTGGCTAGTGCTTATGCTGCAATGGAAGTTGTGACATCAGCCATCAGACACTGCATTATGGTTGGATCCACAAGTGTGCAAACAGAGTTGGCCACCACTTCCATGTTGGAAAGGATGGGCTCCGAGCTCTCTGCAAAGCTCTGTGCAAAGTTGGTGTTGGACTCCTCCATGCTTCTTGACATTGAACAGAGGCTTTCTGGCAGGGTTCCCAATGCACCAAGCATATTGTTGTGCATACCCATCACTGTTCTTCTGTAGGCTTTCCCATCAAAGTCGTCATCTGAGTTCTGTGCAGCAGAAACCGTGTGTGACCTTATCCTCCGGTGACCTGGCCCCTGTGCTCTCCTTGCACCCTGCTCTGGTTGGCACTTTTGGCCAGTGTCTCACTACGTGCAGATCCTACCTCAAATCTATCCTCTCCGATGCAGTGTCTTGATCTGAGCTGTTGGCTGCAAGTGTGAAACCAAGTAACAATGCCGTGTCTTCATCACCACTCTCTTCTTCAAATTCCTCTAGTGGCTGGCCAGGTTGCACTTTCTAGATATCTGAGAGGAAAAGGCACAAGGGTAAGGTTGTGGTGAGGGGTGGGGGGAAGTAAGAGGTGCATACTTATATCTGCAGCTTGTAAATCAGAGGAGATTGTGTGATGAGGGGGGGAGTGGGTTATGAGAAGGAGGATTAGGTTTGAGGATACCGTCATCTTCGAAGCTTTCAGCCTCACTGCTCACCACAGCTTCAGCAATGGCCATTCCAATAATGGCCAGTACTGTCTCCTCCATGGGAGTTAGGACATGCAGGTGCACCTGTCCCCTTCTGTTAGCTCCTGCAGCCTCCACCGTGTCCTGCAAGAGAGAGGGAAGTGTGTCAGTGAATGTCATGCAAAGTGTTTGTGTGATGTGGCTGTCATGGTTGAATAACTGGCAGTGCATGCAAGCTATGAGATGTGGGTGTGAGGGTGCAGCAATGCTAAGTGTGTGAGAGTGAGGTGAAGCATAGGAATGAGTCTTGATTGTTCATAGATAAGTGATCGGGGTGTGGTGAATTGAGCAGTGGCTACAGCTAGGTGTGCAGTTGGTAGGATATGGCATTTGAAGATGCATTCACTGAACTTGACCACTCGTGTGAGGTCATTGAACTTCTTGCAGCACTGCGGTCCTCGGGGATTGACTCCTGGCATTAACCTCCATGGCTATCTGCTACCATTGCCTTTTGACCATGTGCCTGGATAACCTCCGGCTTCCCTGCGGACACAGGACATTTCTCCTCCTTTCCACCTCCTCCACCAAGGCCTCCAGTGCAACGTCTGAAAACCTTGGAGCACACTCTTTCCATGTTGTGCCTTTCATCACTGTTTCCCAGGTCAGATTCACTTTCTACACGACTCCCAGCACCTGCTCCAGTCACAATGCACCTTCCCGTTAAGAGCTGCAGGCTATCTTTAAGCAGTCCAGATTAGTTTCAAGTGGTGCTAAGAAGTTACCATTTTGGGCCCCCTGTCAATGCATGGAACCAATGAGCAGCACCGTTAGTGCTGGTTGCACGCAGAAATCATTCCAATGAGCAAGCATGGTGAAGTTGGCATGCTGCCAGCATTACAACTTCAGCGGGAGCACAGAACAGGTGGTGACAGGTTGGCCTTACATTATACACACCTCCCACTTCTCCTTTCCAATGGAAATGAAAATCAGTTGAACACTTGTAGGTTTCATAATTGCATGCAAGTTATCAAGAGTAGAATGTTGCACAAAGCACAAAAAGAAAATAATGCAAAACAGTATAAAATATCAGCTAATCCATTCATCTGGAAATTTTTTGAATTTTAAGTCATTAAAGTGTAAAAATTAAAAAAACGACTTTAACCTAATATTGTTCACCTTCATTCCTTAATTACACATCATCATTATATCATGGGCAGTCCCTCGAAATTGAGGAAGACTTGCTTCCACTCTAAAAATGAGTTCTTAGATGACTGAACAGTCCAATATGGGAATTACAGTCTCTGTCACAGGTGGGACAGACAGTCATTGAAGGAAAGGGTGGGTGGAACTGGTTTGCCGCATTCTCTTTCCGCTGCCTGCGCTTGATTTCTACATGCTCTCAGTGATGAGACTCGAGGTGCTCAGTGCCCTCCCGGATGCACTTCCTCCACTTAGGGCGGTCTTTGGCCAGGGACTCCCAGGTGTCGATGGGGTTGTAGCATTTTGTCAAGGAGGCTTTGAGAGTGTCCTTGAAACGTTTTCTCTGCCCACCTTGGGCTCGCTTGCTGTGTAAGAGTTCTGAGTAGAGCGCTTGCTTTGGGAATCTTGTGTCAGGCATGAGAATAATGTGGCCTGCCCAGCAGAGCTGGTTGAGTGTGGTCAGTGCTTCGATGTTGGGGACGTTGGCCTGGTCGAGGACGCTAACGTTCATGCGTCTGTCCTCCCAGGGGATTTGCAGGAACTTGCAGAGACATCGTTGGTATTATTTCTCCAGCGCTTTGAGGTGTCTACTGTATATGGTCCACGTCTCTGAGCCTTACAGGAGGGTGGGTATCACTACAGCAATGTAGACCAATTGTGCCAGTATATGGCCAAACAGTAGTAGTGATGTTGGGGAGGGCATCAAACATGAAATTAGGGGTGCGTGCAATAAAGGTGCAGCAGTTATAATGGGTGACTTTAATATGCACATAGATTGGGTTAACCAAACTGGAAGCAATACGGTGGAGGAGGATTTCCTGGAGTGCATAAGGGATGGTTTTTTAGACCAATATGTCGAGGAACCAACTAGGGAGGAGGTCATCTTAGACTGGGTGTTGTGTAATGAGAGAGGATTAATTAGCAATCTCGTTGTGCGAGACCCCTTGGGGAAGAGTGACCATAATATGGTGGAATTCTGCATTAGGATGGAGAATGAAACAGTTAATTCAGAGACCATGGTCCAGAACTTAAAGAAGGGTAACTTTGAAGGTATGAGGCGTGAATTGGCTAGGATTGATTGGCGAATGATACTGAAGGGGTTGACTGTGGATGGGCAATGGCAGACATTTAGAGACCGCATGGATGAACTACAACAATTGTACATTCCTGTCTGGCGTAAAAATAAAAAAGGGAAGGGGGCTCAACCATGGCTATCAAGGGAAATCAGGGATAGTATTAAAGCCAAGGAAGTGGCAGACAAATTGGCCAGAAATAGCAGCGAACCCGGGGACTGGGAGAAATTTAGAACTCAGCAGAGGAGGACAAAGGGTTTGATTGGGCAGGGAAAATGGAGTATGAGAAGAAGCTTGCTGGGAACATTAAGACGGATTGCAAAAGTTTCTATAGATATGTAAAGAGAAAAAGGTTAGTAAAGACAAACGTAGGTGCCCTGCAGTCAGAATCAGGGGAAGTCATAACGGGGAACAAAGAAATGGCGGACCAATTGAACAAGTACTTTGGTTCGGTATTCACTGAGGAGGACACAAACAACCTTCCGGATATAAAAGGGGTCGGAGGGTCTAGTAAGGAGGAGGAACTGAGGGAAATCCTTATTAGTCGGGAAATTGTGTTGGGGAAATTGATGGGATTGAAGGCCGATAAATCCCCAGGGCCTGATGGACTGCATCCCAGAGTACTTAAGGAGGTGGCCTTGGAAATAGTGGATGCATTGACAGTCATTTTCCAACATTCCATTGACTCTGGATCAGTTCCTATGGAGTGGAGGGTAGCCAATGTAACCCCACTTTTTAAAAAAGGAGGGAGAGAGATAACAGGGAATTATAGACCGGTCAGCCTGACATCGGTAGTGGGTAAAATGATGGAATCAATTATTAAGGATGTCATAGCAGTGCATTTGGAAAGAGGTGATATGATAGGTCCAAGTCAGCATGGATTTGTGAAAGGGAAATCATGCTTGACAAATCTTCTGGAATTTTTTGAGGATGTTTCCAGTAGAGCGGACAAGGGAGAACCAGTTGATGTGGTATATTTGGACTTTCAGAAGGCTTTCGACAAGGTCCCACACAAGAGATTAATGTGCAAAGTTAAAGCACATGGGATTGGGGGTAGTGTGCTGACATGGATTGAGAACTGGTTGTCAGACAGGAAGCAAAGAGTAGGAGTAAATGGGGACTTTTCAGAATGGCAGGTGGTGACTAGTGGGGTACCGCAAGGTTCTGTGCTGGGGACCCAGCTGTTTACACTGTATATTAATGATTTAGACGAGGGGATTAAATGTAGTATCTCCAAATTTGCGGATGACACTAAGTTGGGTGGCAGTGTGAACTGCGAGGAGGATGCTATGAGGCTGCAGAGCGACTTGGATAGGTTAGGTGAGTGGGCAAATGCATGGCAGATGAAGTATAATGTGGATAAATGTGAGGTTATCCACTTTGGTGGTAAAAACAGAGAGACAGACTATTATCTGAATGGTGACAGATTAGGAAAAGGGGAGGTGCAACGAGACCTGGGTGTCATGGTACATCAGTCATTGAAGGTTGGCATGCAGGTGCAGCAGGCGGTTAAGAAAGCAAATGGCATGTTGGCCTTCATAGCGAGGGGATTTGAGTACAGGGACAGGGAGGTGTTGCTACAGTTGTACAGGGCCTTGGTGAGGCCACACCTGGAGTATTGTGTACAGTTTTGGTCTCCTAACCTGAGGAAGGACATTCTTGCTATTGAGGGAGTGCAACAAAGGTTCACCAGACTGATTCCCGGGATGGCGGGACTGACCTATCAAGAAAGACTGGATCAACTGGGCTTGTATTCACTGGAGTTCAGAAGAATGAGAGGGGACCTCATAGAAACATTTAAAATTCTGACGGGGTTAGACAGGTTAGATGCAGGAAGAATGTTCCCAATGTTGGGGAAGTCCAGAACCAGAGGACACAGTCTAAGGCTAAGGGGTAAGCCATTTAGGACCGAGATGAGGAGGAATTTCTTCACCCAGAGAGTGGTGAACCTGTGGAATTCTCTACCACAGAAAGTTGTTGAGGCCAATTCACTAAATATATTCAAAAAGGAGTTAGATGAAGTCCTTACTACTAGGGGGATCAAGGGGTATGGTGAGAAAGCAGGAATGGGGTACTGAAGTTGCATGTTTAGCCATGAACTCATTGAATGGCGGTGCAGGCTAGAAGTGCCGAATGGCCTACTCCTGCACCTATTTTCTATGTTTCTATGTTTCTATACTCTGTGGATCAAAGCACAGGTGCAAAAAAAATGAGCATGACTTCTCAAAATTCATTAATAATAACAACAAACATTCAGTGGAAAAAGGGTACTTTCACATAAATTACTTGATCTTCCATTGCATTCCTCATAGACAAGAAGTTAAAACAACACCTTAAGCAAATGATTATATTTGAAGCACAGTTTATTAATATTAAATTGGTGCAAGGAACCAAGATGGACAATGGTTCTGTGAGTATTAAGGCACAGATGGGTCGAAATTGTCCCACGCCTCTTTTGAAGGCGGTAACCAGCCAGGGCAGGGACATTTATCGCCTGGCCGGGAGGTTCCGCCCCCGGCATGGAAGTCGGCCATTACGCCCTTCAACAGAGGCGGAGTGCTATTGGAGGTGCTCCGCATCTATGGAGGGGCGCTCTCGGGGCAGCACCACATTCTGGAGCCCAGTGCCCAGCCGGCAACATCTGTTTTGGCGGCCACCAGCGATGCCCTCGACTGGGCCAACAGCCCGGTCTGGTCGAGGCGTGGGCCACCATTATTGGGTTGACAGAAATCGCCCACCGCCCAAAACGAGGCACAATTACCGCTTTTTGGTGTGCATGGATGGATGAGGCGGCCATTAGAGCGAAATTCAGCATTTTTGCTGAAAAAAAGGAGCGGAGCGGTATTGGTGACGGGAATGGGCTCCTTGCAGTGGTGTGAGGGCAGAGTGGCTGATTGGGCCATGAAAATCAGTTGATGCCCATTTGCTGATTTGGCTTTCTTAAAGGGCAGGTTTTGCAGCTCGGCCCTGAGCACTGAGTTTGTCTCTGTTGCTTGCGAAAGATTGGCTAATGTAAGAGGTTTAAGGAGGGCCAGCCGCTTCTTGGATGTTGAACTTGAGATCCTGGTCCAAGCTGTGGAGGGAAGGAGGCACCTTCTCTATCCGGTCTTTATCAATGCCTGGAGAGGGATCGCTGTGGAGGTGTCGGGGACCTCCATTCATGACCGCACCGCCACCCAATGCCGCATAAGACTGAACGACATCATTCGACTGATGAAAGTGAGTACATGTTCCCCCAACTCCCCACCTTCCATCTGTGAGCCTCTCCTTTACCTTGTTTTATTTCCCACTATATAATCAGTGAAGCACCATTTGATTGCTGAGGCATATATTTCTATGTGTGCATATTTGCAATGGAGGCTGTCTTTCATGTCAGACTTACACCTGCATGTAATGGACACACGCTTGCACTAATTGCCAAGGCCTCATGACACTGTTACTCAGCAACCCTTCTTTGCTTTGCAGGCCAAGGTCTCCTACAACCGTTTGGAGCAACAGAGGACTGGTGGGGGCGAGGCCGATATCCAACAGCTGACTGATATAGAAGAGAGGGTGCAGCAGCTAGTGGGCCCACATGTTGCCTTCCCTGTGGACGCCGGTCATGTGGATCCCGCTGGGAGCAGCATCGGTAAGTGAAGGCCTTCCTTTAATGCCATCTCTCCCTGAAAGTCAATTGCTTATGATTATGTGCAAGTTGCTTGCTGCATGGTGCAATGCGCTACCTCACTTTGGTGGGACTCCTCGTGCCATTTATGATTGCAGATGAACCAGAGTAAGACCGAGACCCTTGAGGGGAGGGTGAGCCAAAGTCAGGACGAGACCCTTGAGGGGAATGTGAGCCAGATTCAGGAGGACACCCTTGAGGCGAGTGCAGACATTGGCGGCATGCCTGATGAGGGCAATGAAGAGGGAGACACTGCTTCCTACACTTGCACGCGCCAGCTCAGTTACTGGGAATAGGTGGTCCGGTCTGTTAGATGTAGCAGAGGGGTCTGCACTGGGTGATGCACTGGGTCCTAGTGGGCTGCAGCATGGTCAAGGGCAAAGGCAACCTCGGGCCCCATCTCTCGGTGGGGGCGAGTTCGCACGCAAGTTCTGCTGCAGAGGACTCCGACGACCCCATCGATGTTGGGGCTTATGAAAGAAGGGTGGAGGCCATGCATTAGCAGATGTTGGGGGTAATGGCAAGGCTGCTCGAGAGCCTGACGCAAGTGGTCAGGATCGTGGAGGAGTCTGCCTCCCGCACACCATGGAGCCCATCATTGCCAGTGTGCAGATGATGGTGGACTCTAAGAGTGACCGTTCAGATCCAGCTGTGGTGCTGCGTGTCGTGAGCGATGTGGCAGCTGCCATTACAGCACAGAAACAAAGGAACAAACATCTTAGTGCTGCTTTGGACAGGATTGACACTGCCCTGGAAGCTCAGAATACTCTCATGCACTCTCGGCAAGAGGACAGGTCTTACTGCTGTCATCTCTGGTGACATCGAGACAGTGTCTGCTCTCATGCGGTCTCAGCTGGATGCCACGTGAGATCTGGCTGCTGCCATCACGACTGGGTCCACATGGTCCACGGGGGACCTTCTGGTGTCGCGCCACCCCAGCAACTTATGCTCCAGCAAATTGGTGGGGATGGTTCGGTCCTGCCCTGGGGGAGTAGCACAGGCTCCTCGGACCAGGATCCTGACATGGTCTCTCAGTATCATAGCAGTCCTGAGCCAAGACATGTCACTCCACCATTGCTGCCAAGCATGGAATTGCCCCAGCCAATTCCGACTGAAGGCACTGAGGAGGATGCGGCCCCGTCTGCAACTAGCCCTTCCAGGGCCAGAGATGGTCGAAGGTGTTATGTCTGTAATGCACTTATGAATGACTCCACGAGGCAATGTGTTGTACTCAGACTGCAGTGACCTTGGTCCTTTATTTGTAACTCCAGAGTGAGGCACAAGCATGGTGGGCAGTCTTTTATACTGGTTCATACACACCTATGCAATGACCCTCAGGTCTCCCACCACAGTGCCCTCTGGTAGGCAGCCTCTGCCACAGGACAGGAAACCCCGGTCTCCACCAGTTGCACCCTCTAGTGGTGCCAGCATAGTATATACACAGTTTAAACCTTATTGATAGTACATCAGATAACACATCTCCATCTTATGCAATAATCCAGAGAGTATATCTATAGTCTGTATATATAACATCACTCTCCCCCAACTCCTTTGTGCCAATTACCTTTGCACTATGTGCTCTGGCTTAGCTCTCCCCAGACTTAAGTGCCAATAACCCTTGCACCTTGGCTGTGATTTGGCTTGGCTCTCTCTCTGTTAACCCCCAAGTCCTTTTACCACAATGTTGGGTAGTGGTTACCAGTTTGGATGGTTCGATGATGCAGTGGAGGTTCCAGTGGGTTCTGGGTGTAATCCATGTGTATGTCCATGGCTACATACATCCATTCCCCCACCCACCGTCCTCCAGCGAGATCATGCAGCAGGCCCATTACATTAACATACAGGATCAGACACAGTGCAAGTACAAAGAAAATAAGTTACCGTTTGCATCGTGACACCTTGGTTCAGTGACTTACATTTGTTACGTTTTGCAGTTGTGCGCCAGGATTGGGTAGATTGCATTCATGGTTCAGTCATGGTAAGTACTGAGGTAGCAGTACAGGTATGCAAGGACGCAGGTTCCAGAGCAACCGGACGGAGTCCAAATCGTCTGATAGCGGCGCTGCGCCCCCTGCGAGCGGGGTGGACTTGGTTCGTTTACTTAGCCAGGACACAGGGCCTTTGCCGTTGCCTAGTGGTGGGCAGAACCACAGATGTGTGTGGCCTCCTTGTCCTACTTTGAGAGCTGCAGAATCTTCTGCCTGCTCTCTAATGGTGTTGGGAACCTGGCTGTTCCAGGTCCCGTTTGGGGAACTCGTTGGTTCTGACCTTTCGCTCCCGGACATGGCCGAGGTAGCGACTGGGTCTGGTGGCTGCGCTGTCTCCACCCGGGGGGTGGGCAACGGCAGCCGACTGCGTGTATTGGCGCCATTTTTGTTTCCAGGTCCATGGCGAATAGTGCCATCGGGTGCCTGCAGCATGGGATAGACCTGGGGCAGGGTATCGGGATCATCCTCCTGAGGTCGCTGGCCTATAAGTTGTGGCGTCACCTGGGGCAGGGCATCAGGATCAGCGCCTTTACCCTCCCGAATTCGCTCACTTGCTACTTTTGGGGACATCTATTCTCGCAACAATATTTTGTTCTTTACATTACGAATAGTACCGACATCTCGCAACAACATTTTGTTCACAATCTTAATTGGTTCGTTACATTCATTGCCATGCATACAATGTCTCTTTAAGTTCAGTTGGTTGCAGGTCTCCTTTAAGAGAACTCTGCTGGCTTTACCCCAATCAAATCCTTTGTTAGACACCACGTGTTGGTCCCTCAACGTTGCACCTCATGATATGGCCATGGCCATCTTTTTTTTCAACCACGCTGCACCTCTCTGCAGAAGGGATGCCATCTTGTCTCTGTCCTCGCAGTCGACTGCCTTGATCCTTCTCTCCCGCAATTCTGCCACAAAAGCTGGAAGAGTGCCTGTGAATTCGATCTTCCTCCCCAAGAGTCCTGCCACTGGAGCTGGGAAAGTACTTTTAGGTCGTTCCGGTTGGATCATTACCACGCAGTCATGATGGACGGTCTGTGCCTCAGGTGCTGCGCTGGTCTGTTCTCTGGTGCCTGACCCAAGCGAAGGTGATGTTTTGCTCTGCCTCTGAGCACGGGGGACATTGATTGCTGGAGTGAAGAGGTCTTCCCATTTCCACTGGATCTTCTCCATCCACCTTAATCCGAGTACGTTGGATCATCACCTGCAACAATCCACAGAGGTAACTTGTGCACCACGTCATTATGGATTACACTTACATCTGCAGTATTAAGGACTGGGATCAGCTCGTTGGTATTGGTGCGCAACTTTTCCTGTACTGGAACCAGCTCGGATTGTTTTTCGTTGCATAGCCTCTCAAAGGCATCCTGGCTTTTCACTGACTGGCTCGCTCCCATGTCCACTTCCATGAAGACTGGAACACTGTTTATCTCAACTTCCATCTACACTGGAGGACAATCGATGGTGTAGGTATACACTCCATACACTTCTTCTTGGGGCTGAGCTGCCTCTCTGGCCAAATCATCATACTCCCCACTGGATTCAAAGTCATCTACCGACTCCTCTGCTAGACGGTGAGTCGTATTTCTTTTATACATATGCTGGAGGTGGCCCTTCCTGTTACAGGCATTGCATACGTACTCAGCAAACCGACACTGGTGAGCCCTATGTTTTCCCCTGCAGTGCCAGCATGGTGCTACTTGATTACCACCCCTCAGCGGACTCTGAGATCTGGAACCCTGAGGTCTGTGCTCTCTGCTCTGGGCAGAGCCACGTTCTACAGTCTTGCCTGTGAAAGGCACTATTCTGTGTACAGTACTTGTCGGGTTTGAGTCCACAGGATGAATAATTTGCTTGGTGCTGCAGGTCGAGATCATGAATGCCTGACTGATGCTGATGGCCTTCTGCAGGTTAACTGTGGTGTCGGCAGACCATAGCTTGTGAAGGAGGCCCTCGTGGCCAATTCCCATAATGAAGATGTGTCGCAATGCTTCGTTGAGGTATGTGCCGAAATCACACGGTGCCGCAAGTCTCCTGAGGTCGGCAGCATATTTTGCAATCTCCTGGCCCTCAGCTTTGTGGTGAGTGTAGCATCTGTGCCTGGCCGTGAGGAAGCTCTGTTTTGATTTTAGTTGGTCGCAAATTAGTTCAGTCAGCTCATCGTATATCTTGTCCTTGGCCTTCGTGGATGCCAGCAACTCCCTGACGAGGCGGTAGACCTCGGGCCCACAACTGGTCAGCAGTATAGCCTCACTCCGCCAATGTGTCCGTCTCCCCTGCCAGGTCGTTTGCCACGAAATATTGCTTGAGCCTTTCCGTGAAGACATCCCAATCATCGCCCTCTGCGAAGTCTTTTAGTGCCTCAAAGGTAGCCACAATCGCGTCCGTATTCTCGTCGCCAGTTGTTATGTCTGTAATGCACTAATGAATGACTCCACGAGCCAATGTGTTGTACTCAGTCTATAGTGACCTTGGTCCTTTATTCGTAACTCCAGAGTGAGGCACAAGCATGGTGGGTAGTCTTTTATACTGGGCCCTGCACACCTATGCAGGTGACCCTCAGGTCTCCCACCACTGTGCCTTCTCGTGGACAGCCTCTGACACAGGGGCAGGAAACCCCAGTCTCCACCAGTTGCACCCTCTAGTGGTGCCAGCATAGTATATACACAGTATAAACCTTATTGATAGTACATCAGGTAACAAGTCTCCATCTTATGCAACTATACAGTGCTTACACAGAGAGTATAACTATAGTGTGCATATATAACAGAAAGCATCCTAGAAGGACATCTGTAGCTTCTACCCTTGAAACACAGCAGCCTTCCCAGAGCTATGATGCAGCCACAGGGGAGACACTGCGGCATAGTTCCAGAATAGGTTTGCGTGAGAGGGGTTATAAGGAAATGCACAAGGGTGAGAAATGATAATGTGTATGTTTTGTGCATCCATTATTTGTGGTATAATAAATTTTTATTTTGTGTTTCAATATCTGTGCAGTTCTCTCATTTCTCTGTGGATAATGATGTGTGAAAGGGCTCATTGGTTTGCCCTTTGAGATGCACAGATGAAGAGTAATGTGTGCATGAACTCAGCGGACACGAGCAACAATGAGATAGTTTGTCCATGAATACCTAATTCGAGTGCAATACTAGTAACCGCAACCCCAATTCACCATTCACCAACACGTTACCTTCACTCTGTCACTGACCTCACGGCATCCTGCTTGGCCACAATGCAAAAATAAAAGCCAACAAAAAATAAATTTCAAACCAAATTTATAAATAAAATCCTGCCATATTGCATATGAAAGTTAACTAGTCATCCCTGTGCATGAGCGCCTGTCTTTGGGTGTGCCTTTTCCTGTTCTAGTACTCCCATGAAGTGCTTCATTCTTTCATTCATAGGCCGTCCCTCGGAATCGAGGAAGACTTGCTTCCACTCTAAAAATGAGTCCTTAGGTGGCTGAACAATCCAATACGAGAACCATAGTCCCTGTCACAGGTGGGACAGATAGTCATTGAGGGAAGTGGTGGGTGGGACTGGTTTGCCGCACACTCTTTCCTCTGCATGCGCTTGATTTCTGCATGCTCTCGGCGATGAGATTCGAAGTACTCGGCGCCCTCCCGGTTGCACTTCCTGCGCTTAGGGCAGTCTTTGGCCAGGGACTCCCAGATGTCAGTGGGGATGTTGCACTTTATCAGGGAGGCTTTGAGAGTGTCCTTATAAAGTTTCCTCTGCCCACCTTTGGCTCGTTTGTGTTGAAGGAGTAGAGCACTTGCTTTGGGAGTCTCGTATCTGGCATGCAAACAATGTGGCCTGCCCAGCGGAGCTGATCAAGTGTGGTCAGTGCTTCAATGCTGGAGGTGTGACCTGGTCGAGGACACTAACATTGGTGCATCTGTCCTCCCAGGGGATTTGTAGGATCTTGCAGCACTACCTCAGTGGCTGCAGCATGGCTGGTGGAAGGCTGCTGACTTTCAGTTGGGGAAGACGGCAGATGGCCTTGCAGGATTACCTCGAGCAGCTCTGGGCCTAGAACTGCACCATCTCAGCATGGGCGGCAGCAGCTTGAACTGGCTGGCCGTCAGGCAACAGCAAGGGCATTGGCTCTTTCAATGGTGTGCCTTTCATCACTGTTTCCCAGGTCAGATTCACTTTCTACATGACTCCCAGCACCTACTCCAGTCACAACGCTGAATTTCGCTCTAATGGCCGCCGCATGCCTCCATGCATGCCAATAAGCGGTAACTGTGCTTCATTTGGGCAATGGGCAATTTCTGTCGACCCAATACTGACAGCCCACGCTTCAACCACTTTAAGAGGTGCAGGCTAGCTTTAAGCAGTCCAGGTTAATTTAAAGTGGTGCTTAGAAGTTATGATTTTGGGCTCCCTGCCAATGCATGCAATGCATGAGCAGCACCGTTACTGCTGGTTTCACAAAGAAATCATTCCAATGAGCAGACAAGGGGAAATTGGCATGCTGCCAGCAATTCAATTTCAGCGGGAGCATAAAACAGGTGGTGACAGGTTGGCCATGCATTATACACACCTCCCACTTCTCCTTTCCAATGGAAATGAAAATCAGTTGCACACTTGTAGGTTTCATAATTGCATGCAAGTTATCAAGATTAGAATGTTGCACAAAGCATAAAAAGAAAATAATGCAAAACAGTATAAAATAGCAGCTAATCCATTCATCTTTTTGAATTTTAAGTCATTAAAATATAAAAATTAAAGAAACTACTTTAACCTAATATTGTTCACCTTCATTCCTTAGTTACACAATTGTGCCAGTAGATGGCAAGACTGGCATGATCTGTGGATCAAACCACAGGCGCAAAAAAAATGAGCATGACTTCTCAAAATCCATTAGTTAAAAACAACAAACATTGAGTGGAAAAAAGGTTCCTTTGACATAAATTATTTGATCTTCCATTCCATTGCTCACAGACAAGAAGTTAAAACAATATCTGAAGCAAATGAATATATTTGAAGCACAGTATAATAATATTAAATTGGTGCAAGGGACCAAGATGGACAATGGTTCTGTGAGTTTTAAAGCACAGAGGGGACGAAAAGGGCACCCCTTTTGAAGCTGGTAATCATCCAGGGCCGGGACATTTATCGCCTGGCCCGGAGGTGCCACCCCCGGCATGGAATTCGGCCCTTTCACCCCTCAACGGAGGCAGACTGCTATCGGAGGTGCTCCGCATCTGTGGAGGGGCGCTCCCAGGGCGGTAGAGCGTGCTAGGCCCAGCACTGCATTCTGGAGCCCAGTTCCCAGTCGGCAACGGTTGCTTTGGCAGCCACCAGGGATGCCCTCGACCGGGCCAACAGCCCAGCCCAGTCGAGGCGTTATTGGGTCGACAGAAATCGCCCACCGCCCAAAACGAGGCACAATTACCGCTTTTTGGTGTGCCTGGATGGATGCGGCGGCCATTAGAGCGGAATTCAGCATTTTTGCTGAAAAAAAGGAGCGGAGCGGTATTGGTGACGGAAATGGGCTCCTTGCAGTGGTGTGAGGGCAGAGAGCCTGATTGGGCCACGAAATTCAGCTGATGCCCATTTGCTGATTTGGCTTTCTTAAAGGGCAGGTTTTGCAGCTCGGCCCTGAGCACTGAGTTTGTCTCTGTTGCTTGCGAAAGAATGGCCAATGCAAGAGGTTTAAGGAGGGCCAGCCGCTTCTTGGATGTTGAACTTGAGATCCTGGTCCAAGCTGTGGAGGGAAGGAGGCATCTTCTCTATCCGGTCTTTATCAATGCCTGGAGAGAAATCACTGTGGAGGTGTCGGGGACCTCCATTCATGACCGCACCGCCACCCAATGCTGCAGAAGGCTGAATAACATCATTCAACTGATGAAAGTGAGTACATGTTTCCCCAACTCCCCACCTACAATCTGTGAGCCTCTCCTTTACCTTGTCTTATTTCCCACTATATAATCAGTGAAGCACCATTTGATTGCTGAGGCATGTATTTCTATGTGTGCATATTTGCATTGGAGGCTGCCTTTCATGTCAGAGTTACACCTGCATGTAATGGACACACACTTGCACTAATTGCCAAGGCCTCATGACACTGTTACTCAGCAACCCTTCTTTGTTTTGAAGGCCAAGGTCTCCTACAACTGTTGTGAGCAATAGAGGACTGGTGGGGGCGAGGCCGATATCCAGCAGCTGACTGATATAGAAGAGAGGGTGCAGTGGCTAGTGGGCCCACATGTTGCCTTCCCTGTGGACGCCGGTCATGTGGATCCCGCTGGGAACAGCATCAGTAAGTGAAGGCCTTCCTTTAATGCCATCTCTCCCTGAAAGTCAATTGCTTATGATTGTGTGCAAGTTGCTTGCTGCATGGTGCAATGTGCTACCTCACCCTGGTGGGACCCCTCGTGCCATTTATATTTGCAGGAGGTGAGACCCCTAGTGTGAACCAGAGTGAGACCGAGATCCTTGAGGCGAGTGCGAGTGCGAGTCAGGACGAGACTCTTGAGGCGAATGCAGACATTGGCGGCATGTCTGAAGAGGGTGATGAAGAGGGGACACTGCTGGCAGCAACGGGTCACTGCTTCCTACACTCGCACGCGCCAGCTCAGTTACTGACAATACATGGTCGGGTCTGTTCGATGTAGCAGAGGGGTCTGCACTGGGTGATGCACTGGGTCCTAGCGGGCTGCAGCATGGTTAAGGGCAAAGGCAACTTCGGGCCCCATCTCTCGGTGGGGGCGAGTCTGCACACAAGTTCTGCTGCAGAGGACTCAGACGAGCCCATCGATGTTGGGGCTTATGAAAGAAGAGTCGAGGCCATGCATTTGCAGATGTTGGAGGCAATGGCAAGGCTGCCGAGAGCCTGCCACAAGTGGTCAGGAGCATGGAGGAGTCCGCCTCCCGCAGTGTGGACAGCTCTGAACACATCATGGATCCCATCATTGCCAGTGTGCAGACGATGGTGGACTCCCAGAGTGACCATGCAGATCCAGCTGTGATGCCGCTTGGTGGCTGATGTGGCAGCTGCTATTACAGCACAGCAAGGGAACAAGTGTCTGAGTGCTGCTTTGGAGAGGATGGCCGCAGCCCTGGAAGCTCATAATGCTCTCATGCACTCAAGGCAACAGGACACGTCTTACTGCTGTCATCTCTGGTGGTATCGAGACTGTGTCAGCGCACCAGCAGTCTCAGCCGTGCGCGATCTGATTGCTGCCATTGCGACTAGGTCCACCACAGTCCATGGGGGACGTTCCGGTGTCGCGCCACCCCAGCGACGTGTGCTCCAGCAGATTGGTGGGGATGGTTCGGTGCTGCCCCAGGGGAGTGGCGCAGGCTCCTTGGACCAGGATCCTGTTATGGTCTCTGTTATGTATTTAAGCCCTTGTAACCTGCATCACACCTGTCCACCAGAGGGCCTACCCGTTGGACTCCGAAGGGATCCCAGCATCCCTTGGGAGCACAGTATGTAAGCAGGCCTCCCACAAGGTACCTGCACTCTGGAACCTTAATAAAGGAGCTAAGGTCACACTTGCTCATTACACACAGTACTCAGTCTCACCATTTATTATGAGTGTAGCAATTGGCGATGAGGTAATGAACAACCACGCGAAAATGCAAAGAACAGTCGGCATCCTGGAGAAGTCCTCAGAGGGGGACGATTGGGAGGTCTTCGTGGAGAGACTCGACCAATACTTCGTGGCCAACGAGCTGGAAGGGGACGAGAACGCGACCAAACGAAGGGCGATCCTCCTAACTGTCTGTGGGGCAACAACCTATGGCCTCATGAAGAATCTCCTGACCCCGGCAAAACCAACAGAGAAATCCTAGGAAGAACTGTGTATGCTAGTCCGGGAGCATCTAAATCCTAAGGAAAGCGTTTTGATGGCAAGATATCAGTTCTACACGTCAGCGATCAAAGGGCCAGGAAGTGGTGAGCTACGTTGCTGAACTAAGGCACCTTGCAGAACATTGTGAGTTTGAGGAATTCCGAGAACAAATGCTCAGAGACCTTTTTGTACTGGACATCAGACATGAGACAATCCTTCACAAACTGTTGACTGTAGAAATTCCGAATCTGAGTAAAGCCATATCAATAGCCCAAGCATTTATGTCCACCAGCGACAACACCAAACAGATTTCGCAGAACAAAGAAGTTTCGGCCAGTACTGTGCATAAAGTAACGTCGGTTTTGAGCAGAAATGTACAGGGCAGAATGTACACGCCGGCTGCTGTGGCTCGACCTCAATTGACCCAGAGTCCGCCATCATCTGTTAATACGAGGCAGTTAACACCCTGTTGGCACTGCGGAGGTGATCATCGGCCCCATCAATGCCGCTTTAAGCACTATGTGCAATGGTTGCAGAACAATGGGGCACCTCCAACGAATGTGCAGGCGAGCTGCAAACCCTGCAAATCACCACGTTGCAGAGGAAAATCGATCCACAGTGGATCAGACGGAATTGGAAACTCATACAGAGGAGGCAGAGGTGTACGGGGTACACACATTCACGACGAAATTCCCACCAATAATGTTGAAAGTTGAACTGAATGGTATTCCAGTGTCTATGGAGCTGGACACGGGGGCAAGTCAGTCCATAATGAGTAAAACGGCCTCGACAGGCTGTGGGGGAAGAAGGCACACAGGCCCAAGCTCAGCCCCATTCACACCAAACTAAGGATTTACACCAAGGAACTAATCCCTGTAATTGGCTGTGTAGAAGTCAAAGTCACCTATGACGGAGCAGTACACGAACTCCCGCTGTGGATTGTGCCAGGGGATATCCCACGTTGTTTGACAGAAGCTGGCTGGGAAAAATACGCTGGAACTGGGACGACATCTGAGCACTTCCGTCCGTCGACGACACCGCATGTACCCAGGTTCTAAGCAAGTTCCCTTCGTTATTCGAGCCAGGCATTGGAAGCTTTTTGGGGGAGAAAGTGCAGATCCATTTAGTTCCCGGTATCCGACCCATCCACCACATGGCTCGGATGGTACTGTACATGATGCATGAAAAAGTGGAAATCGAGCTGGACAGGTTGCAACATGAAGTCATCATCGTGCCAGTGGAATTCAATGACTGGGCCAGTCCGATTGTTCCAGTATTCAAGGAGGACGGTACGGTTAGAATTTGCGGGGACTATAAAGTAACGATTAACCGTTTTTCGCTGCAGGACCAGTACCCACTACCCAAGGCAGACGACCTACTCGCGACCCTGGCTGGAAGGAAGACGTTCACTAAGCTGGACCAGACCTTGGCCTACATGACGCAAGAGCTGGAGGAGTCTTCGAAAGGCCTCACCTGCATCAATACGCACAAAGGTCTGTTTATCTACAACCGGTGCCCGTTCGGGATTCGGTCGGCCGCAGCGATCTTCCAGCGGAACATGGAGAGCCTGCTAAAGTCGGTTCCTTGCACAATGGTCTTCCAGGATGACATATTGGTTACAGGTCGGGACACCTTGGAGCATTGAAGAATCTGGAGGAGGTTCTTAGTTGGTTGGATCGCGTAGGGCTCAGGTTGAAATGCTCGAAGTGTGTTTTCCTGGCACAGGACGTCGAATTCTTAGGAAGGAGAATCGCAGCAGATGGCATCAGAGCCACCAACGCCAAGACGGAGCCCATCAAGAACGTGCCGCGACCACATAACATGATGGAGCTGTGGTCATTCCTGGGACTCCTTAACTACTTCGGTAATTTCCTACCTGGGTTAAGCACCCTGCTAGAACTCCTACATGCGCTACTGCACAAGGGAGACGACTGGGTATGGGGGAATTCACAAGAGGCTGCCTTTAAGAAAGCCAGAAACTTATTGTGTTCTAACAAACTGCTTGACCTGTATAACTCATGTAAATGATTGGTGTTAGCTTGCAATGCATCATCATACGGGAATGGGTGTGTGTTACAACAGGCTAATGAATCGGGAATTTTGCAACCAGTTGGGTATGCAGCCAGGAGTTTGTCCAAGTCCGAAAGGGCCAACAGCATGGTTGAAAAAGAGGCTCTGGCATGCGTTTACGGGGTAAAAAAAATGCACCAGTATTTATTTAGCCTCAAGTTCGAGCTTGAAACTGACCACAAGCCGCTCATATCGCTATTCTCGGCGAGCAAAGGGATTAATACCAATGCCTCTGCCCGCATTCAAAGATGGGCGCTCACGCTGTCGGCATACAACTATGTAATCTGCCACAGACCTGGCACAGAGAACTGGGCAGATGCTCTCAGTCGGCTACCATTGTCCATCACTGGGGTGGAAATGGCACAACCAGCGGACTTGCTCATGGTCATGGAGGCATTTGAGAACGAGAAATCCCTCGTTATGGCCCGCCAGATCAGGACCTGGACCAGCCAGGATCCTTTACTGTCCTTGGTAAAAAACTGTGTTCTCCATGGGAGCTGGTCCAGTGTCCCAGTGGAGATGCAGGAAGCAATTAAGCAGTTCCACAGAAGCAAAGTCAAGCTGTCCCTGCAGGTGGACTGTCTACTGTGGGGCAATCGCGTAGTCTTGCCCAAGAAAGGCAGAGACACATTTATTTGCAAATTGCACAACACCCACCTAGGCATCGTGATGATGAAAGCCATAGCCAGGTCTCACGTGTGTTGGCCTGGCATCGACTCAGATTTAGAGTTATGTGTGTGCCAGTACAACATTTGCTCTCAGTTGAGCAATGCACACAAAGAGGCATCGCTAAGTTTGTGGTCATGGCCATCCAAACCGTGGTCGAGATCCATGTAGACTATGCAGGCCCATTCCTAGGCAAAATGTTTTTGGTTGTCGTGGACGCTTACTCAAAATGGATTGAATGTGCAATAATGTCCGTAAGCATATCCACGGCCACCGTTGAAAGCCTACGAGCCATGTTTGCCATGCACGGCTTGCCTGATGTCCTAGTCAACGACAATGGGCCGTGCTTCACCAGTGCTGAATTCAAAGAATTCATGACCCGCAACGGGATCAAACATGTCACATCTGCCCCGTTCAAGCCCGCATCCAACAGCCAAGCAGAACGGGCAGTTCAGACCATCAAGCAAAGCTTGAAACGCGTGTCGCAAGGCTCCCTGTAGACCTGGTTGTCCCGAGTACTGCTCAGTTACCGCACCACACCCCACTCACTCACCGGGATTCCCCCAGCTGAGCTGCTCATGAAAAGGACGCTTAAAACAAGACTCTCTCTTGTCCACCCTGATCTCCATGATCACGTGGAGGACAAGCAGCATCCATAGACTCTGGATCAGTTCCTATCGAGTGGAGGGTAGCCAATGTAACCCCACTTTTTAAAAAAGGAGGGAGAGAGAAAACAGGGAATTACAGACCGGTCAGCCTGACATCGGTAGTGGGTAAAATGATGGAATCAATTATTAAGGATGTCATAGCAGCGCATTTGGAAAGAGGTGACATGATAGGTCCAAGTCAGCATGGATTTGTGAAAGGAAAATCATGCTTGACAAATCTTCTGGAATTTTTTGAAGATGTTTCCAGTAGAGTGGACAAGGGAGAACCAGTTGATGTGGTGTCTTTGGACTTTCAGAAGGCTTTTGACAAGGTCCCACACAAGAGATTAATGTGCAAAGTTAAAGCACATGGGATTGGGGGTAGTGTGCTGACGTGGATTGAGAACTGGTTGTCAGACAGGAAGCAAAGAGTAGGAGTAAATGGGTACTTTTCAGAATGGCAGGCAGTGACTAGTAGGGTGTCGCAAGGTTCTGTGCTGGAGCCCCAGCTGTTTACATTGTACATTAATGATTTAGACGAGGGGATTAAATGTAGTATCTTCAAATTTGCGGATGACACTAAATTGGATGGCAGTGTGAGCTGCGAGGAGGATGCTATGAGGCTCCAGAGTGACTTGGATAGGTTAGGTGAGTGGGCAAATGCATGACAAATGAACTATAATGTGGATAAATGTGAGGTTATCCACTTTGGTGGTAAAAACAGAGAGACAGACTTTTATCTGAATGGTGACAGATTAGGAAAAGGGGAGGTGCAACGAGACCTGGGTGTCATGGTACATCAGTCATTGAAGGTTGGCATGCAGGTACAGCTTGCGGTTAAGAAAGCAAATGGCATGTTGGCCTTCATAGAGAGGGGATTTAAGTACAGGAGCAGGGAGGTGTTACTACAGTTGTACAGGGCTTTGGTGAGGCCACACTTGGAGTATTGTGTACAGTTTTGGTCTCCTAACTTAAGGAAGGACATTCTTGCTATTGAGGGAGTGCAGCGAAGGTTCACCAGACTGATTCCCGGGATGGCGGGACTGACATATCAAGAAAGACTAGATTAACTGGGCTTGTATTCACTGGAGTTCAGAAGAATGAGAGGGGATCTCATAGAAACGTTTAAAATTCTGACGAGTTTAGACAGGCTAGATGCAGGAAGAATGTTCCCAATGTTGGGGAAGTCCAGAACCAGGGGTCACAGTCTAAGGATAAGGGGTAAGCCATTTAGGACCGAGATGAGGAGAAACCTCTTCACCCAGAGACTGGTGAACCTGTGGAATTCTCCACCACAGGAAGTTGTTGAGTCCAATTCACTAAATATATTCAAAAAGGAGTTAGATGTAGTCCTTACTACTAGTGGGATCAAGGGGTACGGCAAGAAAGCAGAAATGGGGTACTGAAGTTGCATGTTCAGCCATGAACTCATTGAATGGCGGTGCAGGCTCGAAGGGCCGAATGGTCTACTCCTGCACCTATTTTCTATGTTTCTATGTAACAACGTGTGTATCATGACCGCGCAAATTTGTCGCACGATATTGAGATCAATGATCTTGCGTTTGTGCTCAATTATGGACATGGTCCCAAATGGCTCGCTGGCACGGTCACAGCCAAAGAGGGGAGTAGGGTATTTCAGGTCAAACTGACAAACGCACAGAAAACACTTGGGCTAAATCAAATAACGGTTCACCAACAGTTATGAACAACCTGAAAAGGACACCACCAACTTTGACCTTCCAATACACACACAAGTGGCAACGGACATCACAGTTGACCATGAAACCGTACTCATCATCCCCAGCAGCCCAGCACAGCTGGCTGCCCAACAACCCAGTGAAGAACTGGCCAACCCACCCACTTCAGACGATCGACAAGGGAGCGCAAAGACCCAGATCGTCTCACCTTGTAAATAAGTAGACTGTTGACTTCACGGGAGAGTGATGTTATATATTTAACCCCTTGTAACCTGCATCATACCTGTCCACCAGAAGACCCACCTGTTGGAGTCCCAAGGGATCCCAGCATCCCTTGGGAGCACAGTATATAAGCAGGCCACCCACGAGGTACCTGCACTCTGGAACCTTAATAAAGGAGCTAAGGTCACACTTGCTCATTAGACACAGTACTCAGTCTGACCATTTATTATGAATGTAACAGTCTCTCAGCATCACAGCAGTCCTGAGCCGAGACACGCCACTCGGCCATTGCTGCCAAACATAGAATCACCCCAGCCAGTTCCGACTGAACGTACCAAGAAGGGTGCTGCCCTGTCTGCAGCCGGCCCTTCCAGGGCCAGAGCTGGTCGAGAGTGTCCTTGAAGGATATCTGTAGCTTCTACACTTGAAATACAGCAGCCTTCCCACATCCATGATGCTGCCACAGGGAAGAGACTGCGGCGTTGTTCCAGAATAGGTACGCGTAAGAGGGGTTATAAGTGACATGTATCTTACATTATTATATATAACTGTACCCTAACATGCTATACATGACTTTAATAAGATATGACCTGTAACCACCAGCATACCTTACCACCAGGGGTGCACTTGCAAGAGACAGGTATAGAAGGACAGGGCTCAGGCAAGTGCATTCCAGAGCTGTGAAATAAAGGTGCAGGTCCAGAGTGACCTTGACTTCACTACATACCTCGTGTGAATCTGTACTGAGGGGACAGGACTTTACAGTGGCGACGAGTTACGGGATTACAGAATCCACAGAATGGCGAACAACGGATCAGATGAAAAGTACAATGCTGGAGACAATTGGGAGGACTTTGTAGAAAGGCTCCAGCAAAGCTTTGTAACCAAAGACTGGTTAGGCGACGATAAGGCAGACAAGAGAAGAGCCCATCTCTTGACCAGCTGTGGCTCGAAAACATACGCTTTAATGAAGGATCTGCTGGCACCCGAGAAACCAGCAAGCAAGTCGTTTGAAGAATTGAGCACACTGGTAAGAGACCACCTGAAGCCAGCGAGCAGCCTACACGTGGCCAGACACAGGTTCCACAACTACAGACGCTGTGTGGGCCAGAGCATTCCCGACTTCGTGGCAGAACTTCAGAGGTTGGCTAGTTTATGTGAGTTCTCCGATGAACTGAGGAAAGAAATGCTGAGAGACTTTTTCATTGAAGGAATAGGCCACGCAGACATAATCCGAAAGCTCATAGAGACCAAGAACCTGACCTTAGAGGCAGCAGCACTGGTTGCACAGACATTCTTGGTAGGGGAAGAAGAAATGAGGTTGATTTACAATGCAGGTACGACAACTAACGAAATATCGGAACAAGAAGTTCACAGCACTAAACAAGCTGCTACCCCCACACACAGACAAAACCGGGAGAACAGGCTCTCGGCAGCAGGCAGTAGCGCCAGAAGCCATCAAGGGCCACAGGAACGGCCGTTCACATCTCATCAACCCACAATGCGAGCAATCAACTACAAACTGAGAGAAGCTCAAGAGAGATCAGCCAGACGCAGCTCATTCTTTGGGAACACTTTGAACAATGGAACCGGTCTGTGCTGGAGGTGTGGGGGTGGGCACTCGTCAAGGGGATGTTGATTTCAGCAGGCTGTTTGCAGGAACTGTGAATATACAGGGCATTTGGCCCGCATGTGCAAAAAAACGGCAGCTCGGCTGGTATACGAATCGGATGGGTCGGAAAGCGGACCATAAGACGGTGGGGACAGTACCCGGGACACCGATGTACAGCGGGTCAACACAATTAATGGCCGCTGCTCCTACAACAGGACACCTCCTATAATGATGAGGGTCCTACTCAACGGGATACCTGTCAACATGGAGCTGGATACGGGAGCGAGTCAATCTCACAACAATTTGAACAACTGTGGCCGCATAAAAGAGACAGACCAAAACTCACAAGGGTCGACACCAAACTAAGGACCTATACCAAAGAAATCGTACCAGTCCTCGGCAGCGCCATGCTCTCTGTCACACACAAAGGGACAGTGAACCGACTTCCCTTGTGGATTGCCCCCGGAGACCGCCCAGCACTGCTGTGGAGAAGCTGGCTGGCAAAACTAAACTGGAAATGGGATGATGTCCATGCCATGTCATTACAGGAACGGACCTCCTGCTCAACAGTTATAAAGCGATTTGAACATCTCTTTCAGCCAGGTGTGGGCACTTTCAAAGGGGCCAAAGTCCAAAATCTACATCACACAGGACGCTAGACCGGTCCATCACAAGGCCAGAGCTGTACCCTATGTGATGAGGGAAAAGATTGAACACGAACTAGACAGGCTTCTGCGGGAAGGCATTATATCACCTGTGGAATTTAACGACTGGGCAAGTCCCATCGTCCCAGTCATGAAGCCTGATGGATCCGTACGAATCTGTGGGGACTACAAATCTACCATAAACAGAGTCTCCCTGCAGGACCAGTACCCGCTGCCCAGAGCGGAGGACTTATTTTCCACATTGGCTGGAGGTAAACTTTTCTCAAAACTAGACCTCACATCTGCGTATATGACGCAAGAATTGACCGAGGAATCCAAGCTACTCACCACCATCAACACACATCGAGGCCTTTTCAGGTACAATCGATGCCCATTCGGCATCAGGTCGGCAGCTGCCATATTCCAGCGCAACATGGAGAGTCTGCTCAAGTCCATCCCGGGGACGGTTGTATTTCAAGACGACATACTTATCACAGGCAGGGACACCGACTCCCATCTCCGTAATTTGGAGGAAGTGCTAAAGCGGTTGGATCGGGTCGGCCTACAAGTCAAGAAATCCAAGTGCCTGTTTCTCGCACCCGAGGTTGAATTTTTGGGCAGAAGGATTGCCGCTGATGGAATTCGCCCAACAGAGTCCAAAACAGAAGTGATTCACCTGGCACCCAGGCCCCAGAATGTCTCAGAACTGCGCACCTTTCTTGGGCTACTCAATTACTTTGGGAACTTTATGCAGAACTTAAGCACGCTGCAGGAGCCTCTCCACGTGCTACTCAAGAAGGGGTGCGATTGGTTTTGGGGGGACGCCCAGGCACGCGCCTTCAATAAGGCACGCAACCTTCTGTGTTCCAACAGTGTTTTGACTTTCTTTGATCCAGGTAAAAAGCTAGTTCTCACATGCGATGCGTCAGCGTATGGGGTCGGGTGCGTTTTGCAACATGTCAATAGTGCGGGCAAATTACAACCCATAGCTTATGCCTCCAGGTCACTTTCACGGGCGGAGCGCAGATACGGAATTGTAGCTAAGGAGGCGCTCGCGTGCGTGTACGGTGTCAAAAAGATGCACCAATATCTTTTTGGGGCCAAGTTCGCATTAGAAACCGACCACAAGCCCCTAACGTCCCTCCTATCCGAGAGCAAGGCAATAAACGCCAACGCCTCGGCGCGAAATCAACGGTGGGCACTCATGCTGGCATCCTACGACTATACCATAAGGCAGTTGGTGAGGCGCGAGTCCGAGGTCGGAGGCCTATAAAAGGCCCAGCGGCAGCGAGAGGCGGCAGCAATTGGTGAAGCGCGAGTCCGGGGTCGGAGGCCTATAAAAGGCCCAGCGGCAGCGAGAGGCGGCAGCAGTTGGTGAAGTGCGAGTCCGGGGTCGGAGGCCTATAAAAGGCGTACTTGTGCAGCTACAGGGAGAAGGCAAAAAAGAAGTAGAAAGAAACAGAAAGGTGACATCACAGCCAAGGGGGTAAGTGATTGGCTGGTGACTGGTGAGTAGTTTTTCTTTTTTCTCTTCTATAACAGTGAGTAAACTTTAGCATTGTTGTTGCTTATCTAAGGGTTAAGTCATGCCAGGAGAGCTCGGTCACGTGTTATGCTCCTCCTGTACCATGTGGGAACTCAAGGACGACTCCAGTGTTCCTGACGACTACATGTGTGGGAAGTGTATCTGCCTCCAGCTCCTGACGGACCGCGTTGTGGAGTTGGAGCTGAGGGTAGATTCTCTCTGGAGCATCCACGATGCTGAGAATGACGTGAGTAGCACGTGTAGCGAGTTGGTCTTACCGCAGGTGAAGGGTCCACAGCCAGTTAGGGAATGGAAGACCAGCAGGAAGAGCAGTGCAAGGAAGGTAGTGCAGGAGTCCCCTGTGGTCATCCCCCTGCAAAACAGATACACCGCTTTGGGTATTGTTGAGGGGGATGACTCATCAGGGGAGGGCAGCAGCAGCCAAATTCATGGCACCGTGGCTGGCTCTGTTGAACAGGGCGGGAGGAAAAAGAGTGGGAGAGTGATAGTGATAGGGGATTCAATTGTAAGGGGAATAGATAGGCGTTTCTGCAGCCGCAACCGAGACTCCAGGATGGTATGTTGCTTCCCTGGTACAAGGGTCAAGGATGTCTCTGAGTGGGTGCAGGACATTCTAAAAAAGGAGGGAGAACAGCCAGTTGTCGTGGTGCACATTGGTACCAACGACATAGGTAAAAAAAGGGATGAGGTCCTGCGAAACGAATTTAAGGAGCTAGGAGCTAAATTAAAAAGTAGGACCTCAAAAGTAGTAATCTCGGGATTGCTACCAGTGCCACGTGCTAGTCAGAGTAGGAATCGCATGATAGCGCAGATGAATACATGGCTTGAGCAGTGGTGCAGCAGGGAGGGATTCAAATTCCTGGGGCATTGGAACCGGTTCTGGGGGAGGTGGGACCAGTACAAAGCGGACGGTCTGCACCTGGGCAGGACTAGAACCAATGTCCCAGGGGGAGTGTTTGCTAGTGCTGTTGGGGAGGAGTTAAACTAATATGACAGGGGTATGGGAATCAATGCAGGGAGACAGAGGGAAACAAAAAGGAGACAAAAGCAAAAGACAGAAAGGAGATGAGGAAAAGTGGAGGGGAGAGAAACCCAAGACAAAAAACAAAAAGGGCCACTGTACGGCAAAATTCTAAAAGGAAAAAGGGTGTTAAAAAAACAAGCCTGAAGGCTTTGTGTCTTAATGCAAGGAGTATCCGTAATAAGGTGGATGAATTAACTGTGCAAATAGATGTTAACAAATATGATGTGATTGGGATTACGGAGACATGGCTCACGGATGATCAGGGCTGGGAACTCAACATCCAGGGGTATTCAACATTCAGGAAGGATAGAATAATAGGAAAAGGAGGTGGGGTAGCATTGCTGGTTAAAGAAGAGATTAATGCAATAGTTAGAATGGACATTAGCTTGGATGATGTGGAATCTATATGGATAGAGCTGCAGAACACCAAAGGGCAAAAAACGTTAGTGGGAGTTGTGTACAGACCTCCAAACAGTAGTAGTAATGTTGGGGAGGGCATCAAACAGGAAATTAGGGGTGCATGCAATAAGGGTGCAACAGTTATAATGGGTGACTTTAATAGCACATAGATTGGGCTAACCAAACTGGAAGCAATACGGTGAAGGAGGATTTCCTGGAGTGCATAAGGGATGGTTTTCTAGACCAATATGTCGAGGAACCAACTAGGGGGGAGGCCATCTTAGACTGGGTGTTGTGTAATGAGAGAGGATTAATTAGCAATACCATTGTGCGAGGCTCCTTGGGGAAGAGTGACCATAATATGTTGGAATTCTGCATTAGGATGGAGAATGAAACAGTTAATTCAGAGACCATAGTCCAGAACTTAAAGAAAGGTAACTTTGAAGGTATGAGGCGTGAATTAGCTAGGATTGATTGGCGAATGATACTTAAGGGATTGATTGTGGATGGGCAATTGCAGACATTTAGAGACCGCATGGATGAACTACAACAATTGTACATTCCTGTCGTAAAAATAAAAAAGGGAAGGTGGATCAACCATGGCTATCAAGGGAAATCAGGGATAGTATTAAAGCCAACGAAGTGGCACACAAATTGGCCAGAAATAGCAGTGAACCCGGAGACTGGGAGAAATTTAGAACTCAGCAGAGGAGGACAAAGGGTTTGATTAGGGCATGGAAAATGGAGTACGAGAAGAAGCTTGCAGGGAACATTAAGATGGATTGCAAAAGTTTCTATTGATATGTAAAGAGAAAAAGGTTAGTAAAGACTAACGTAGGTCCCCTGCAGTCAGAATCAGGGGAAGTCATAACGGGGAACAAAGAAGTGGCGGACCAATTGAACAAGTACTTTGGTTCGGTATTCACTAAGGAGGACACTAACAACCTTCCAGATATAAGAGGGGACAGAGGGTCTAGTAAGGAGGAGAAACTGAGGGAAATCCTTATTAGTTGGGAAATTGTGTTGGGGAAATTAATGGGATTGAAGGCCAATAAATCCCCAGGGCCTGATGGACTGCATCCCAGAGTACTTAAGGAGATGGCCTTGGAAATAGCGGATGCATTGACAGTCATTTTCCAACATTCCATTGACTCTGGATCAGTTCCTATCGAGTGGAGGGTAGTCAATGTAACCCCACTTTTTAAAAAAGGAGGGAGAGAGAAAACAGGGAATTACAGACCGGTCAGCCTGACATCGGTAGTGGGTAAGATGATGGAATCAATTATTAAGGATGTCATAGCAGCGCATTTGGAAAGAGGTGACATGATAGGTCCAAGTCAGCATGGATTTGTGAAAGGGAAATCATGCTTGACAAATCTTCTAGAATTTTTTGAGGATGTTTCCAGTGGAGTGGACAAGGGAGAACCAGTTGATGTGGTATATTTGGACTTTCAGAAGGCTTTTGACAAGGTCCCACACAAGAGATTAATGTGCAAAGTTAAAGCACATGGGATTGGGGGTAGTGTGCTGACATGGATTGAGAACTGGTTGTCAGACAGGAAGCAAAGAGTAGGAGTAAATGGGTACTTTTCAGAATGGCAGGCGGTGACTAGTGGGGTACCGCAGGGTTCTGTGCTGGGGCCTCAGCTGTTTACACTGTACATTAATGATTTAGACGAGGAGATTAAATGTAGTATCTCCAAATTTGCAGATGACACTAAGTTAGGTGGCAGTGTGAGCTGCAAGGAGGATGCTATGAGGCTGCAGAGCGACTTGGATAGGTTAGGTGAGTGGGCAAATGTATGGCAGATGAAGTATAATGTGGATAAATGTGAGGTTATCCACTTTGGTGGTAAAAACAGAGAGACAGACTATTATCTGAATGGTGACAGATTAGGAAAAGGGGAGGTGCAACGAGACCTGGGTGTCATGGTACATCAGTCATTGAAGGTTGGCATGCAGGTACAGCAGGTGGTTAAGAAAGCAAATGGCATGTTGGCCTTCATAGCAAGGGGATTTGAGTACAGGGGCAGGGAGGTGTTGCTACAGTTGTACAAGGCAATGGTGAGGCCACACCTGGAATATTGTGTACAGTTTTGGTCTCCTAACCTGAGGAAGGACATTCTTGCTATTGAGGGAGTGCAGCGAAGGTTCACCAGACTGATTCCCAGGATGGCGGGACTGACCTATCAAGAAAGACTAGATCAACTGGGCTTGTATTCACTGGAGTTCAGAAGAATGAGAGGGGACCTCATAGAAACGTTTAAAATTCTGATGGGTTTAGACATGTTAGATGCAGGAAGAATGTTCCCAATGTTGGGGAAGTCCAGAACCAGAGGTCACAGTCTAAGGATAAAGGGTAAGCCATTTAGGACCGAGATGAGGAGGAACTTCTTCACCCAGAGAGTGGTGACCCTGTGGAATTCTCTACCACAGAAAGTTGTTGAGGCCAATTCACTAAATATATTCAAAAAAGAGTTAGATGTAGTCCTTACTACTAAGGGGATCAAGGGGTATGGTGAGAAAGCAGGAATGGGGTACTGAAGTTTCATGTTCAGCCATGAACTCATTGAATGGCAGTGCAGGCTAGAAGGGCCGAATGGCCTGCTCCTGCACCTATTTTCTATGTTTCTATGGGCCCAAGTTTCCACAAGAAAAAAAACGGGCGCCCCTCCGAGCTGGCCTAAAACGGCGCCTAAAAAAATCCTCGGTATTCTCCACCTACTTACAGGTCCTCTGGCCCTCGGCGCAGCCAGCACGAGCTGTGGGGGGGGCGGAGCCAGGTCCCGGCGCTGGAAACAGTGCCGGGACCTCTGCACATGCGCGCTACAGTCAGCACACAAGTGCAGTAGCTTCAGGCGCAGAACTGTGTGGGAGGGGCCCGAAGCACGCAGCCCCTAGCCCTGGCAGAATGGCCTCACTGCGGCTGCGTGAATAAGGCTCCTCCCACGGCCAGCTCCTGCTCCCCACCCCCGACAAGACCCGATACCCGCTCCCCCCCCACCCCCCCGCCCCGACCCGACACCCGCTCCCCCCCCCCGCCCCGACCCGAGACCCGACACCTGCTCCCCCCCACCCCGCCGACCAGACCCGACCCGACACCCGCTCCCCCCCCCCGCCCCGACCCGAGACCCGACACCTGCTCCCCCCCACCCCGCCGACCAGACCCGACCCGACACCCGCTCCCCCCCCCGCCCCGACCCGAGACCCGACACCCGCTCCCCCCCGCCCCGACCCGAGACCCGACACCCGCTCCCCCCCACCCCGCCGACCAGACCCGACCCGACACCCGCTCCCCCCCCCGCCCCGACCCGAGACCCGACACCCGCTCCCCCCCACCCCGCCGACCAGACCCGACCCGACACCCGCTCCCCCCCCCCGCCCCGCTGACCAGACATCCGCTACCCCCACCACCGCCGACCCGACCCGACCCGACACCCGCTCCCCCCCCGCCCCGACCCGACACCCGCTCCCCCCCCCCGGCCCGACCCGAGACCCGACACCCGCTCCCCCCCCGCCCCGACCCGAGACCCGACACCCGCTCCCCCCCACCCCGCCGACCAGACCTGACCCGACACCCGCTCCCCCCGCCCTGCCGACCAGACACCCACTACCCGCCCCACCGCCGACCAGACCCGACCCGACTCCCCCCCCCCGCCCTGCCGACCAGACACCCACTACCCGCCCCACCGCCGACCAGACCCGACCCGACTCCCCCCCCCCGCCCTGCCGACCAGACACCCGCTACCCCCCCCACCGCCGACCAGACCTGACCCGACACCCGCTACTCCCCCCCGCCGACCAGACACCCGCTCCCACCCCCGCCCCGACCCAAGACCCGAGACCCGCTCCCCCCGCCCCCCGCCGACCAGACACCCGCTCCCCCCCGCCCCCGCCGACCAGACCTGATCCGACACCCGCTCCCCCCCCACCCCGCCCCGACCCGACACCCGCTCCCCCACCCCCCGCCCCGACCCGAGACCTGACACCCGCTCCCCCCACCGACTGACCCGACCCGACCCGCGCTCCTGTTCCCCGACCCGACCCGCCCCCCCCCCTCCCACTGGACCCGACTCCCGACTCCCGGACTGGATCCGATCCGACCTGACCTGTCCCTTCCCCACCGCCCCCCTCTCTCCCCCCTCCCCCCGCTCTCTCTCTCTCCCTCCCTCCCCTCTCCCCCTCTCCATCTCTCCCTCCCTCCCCTCTCTCTCTCTCCCTCCCTCCCCCTCTCTCTCTCTCTCTCCCTCCCTCCCTCCCTCTCTCTCTCTCTCTCTCTCTCTCTCCCCCTCCCTCCCCTCTCTCTCTCTCCCTCCCTCCCCCCCCTCTCTCTCCCTCCTTCCCCCCCCTCTCTCTCTCTCCCTCCCTCTCTCTCTCTCTCTCTTTCCCCGTCTCGCTCAGCGACATGAACGGCTTTCTTCCCCCCCTCCCTCTCAGCGGCACGATCGGCTGCATAATTCTCCGTGCCTGAAGCACTTTCACAGGTAGGAAGATGGTTTATTTAATCTTTTCCTGGCTTATAAATGTTTATTCAGGTTGGATTTATTTGTATAATATTTGTAGAAGTATAAATAAGGATTTATTGTCGAATTTAATGAGTTCCCTTCCCCTCCCCTCCCCCCCCACCTCGTTCTGGACGCCTAATTTGTAACCTGCGCCTGATTTTTTAATGTGTAGAACAGGTTTTTTCAGTTCTACAAAAATCTTCACTTGCTCCATTCTACTTTAGTTTGGAGTACATTTTCACTGTGGAAACTTTCAAATCAGGCGTCAGTGGCCGGACACGCCCCCTTTTGAAGAAAAAATTCTGTTCTAAACTAGAACTGTTCTACCTGACTAGAACTGCAGAAAAAAAAATGTGGAGAATTGCGATTTCTAAAATAGTCCGTTCTCCACCAGTTGCTCCTAAAAATCAGGTGCGAATCATGTGGAAACTTGGGCCCTATGTTTCTATGTTTCTATCCAGTTGCATAGAAATTGAGTGCGATGGTGACCTTTAATGCGATGATCAGAGCGGTCTTCAACCTTGTTTGAGGCTGGAGATCTGGCTGCAGGATATTGCGCAGTTTCGTCACGATGTCCTTGTGGAATCATAGTCTCCGGAGACACTGGTCATCAGTCAGGTCCAGGTATGAGAACTGCTGTCTGTGGACCCTTTGACGATAGGGCCTTCTGCCGCTACGTCTATGTTAGCGCCTTCCTCTCACAGCTGCCTCATTGCCTTCTCCCTCCTGCTCTTGTTGGTCCTCACCCTCTGCAGCCTATTGCTGTCAAGCATCTGCCTCCTGTCCATCTAGTCCACTATGTTGTGCAGGGGCTCAGCTTACCTGACCCTCCTCTTGACGGCAAGCTCTTCGTGAGGTCCTTCCTGGGGTACCCCTCTGGGTTCAGCTCTGTTGCTATCTCCGTGGCTTTCTGAATGTTTCTCAGCCATGTGTGCTGCGTCTCTTTCCCGCTGCCTCTGGAGTCATTGGAGCTGGTGCTGCTGCGCACAATGTGCAGGAGGCGTACCACTGCAAGCACTGACCCCATTTAGTTCTCCTCCGCAAGCCCAGTCTCCTCAATCAATGCTCTCTGTTGCTTGGGCCACCATCACTCGATCCAACAAGACAACTCGCAATGGTTGAAAAAGTCTGAAAAAATCTCCCCGACAAGAAAGCTGCTACATGCAACACGCCTTTAAAGGCCACTGGCGGTCTTAAGAAAGCACTGTGTACAGACCCAAAAAACAGTCGTTGGCACCGACAGGCAACCGGAAGATGATTTGAGCTTAATTTAGCTTCCATGGCAGGTCTGAGATGGTGCGCGATCTGATGACATCATTAACGACACATCTGCAGGAGTGGAGTGGAAGTGGGGGGAGCGGAATGGATATACACACCGTCGGAAAAACCCACGAGGGCAATGCCGCAAACGCCGGCCAGTCCGCCGTGACTCGGTGGCCATTCCGCACCGACCCACGGCCCACCCTTACAAGCGGCCGGAGGTCTTCTAGAAAAGGGTCATTTCGGCCCCAACTATGTCAAAAATCTCTAAGTGTAGGTGTCTGGGTGAGCCTGCCCAGAACCTTCACCACTGAATCCACCAAGATTGGCACTGTCAGAGGAAATACTTTATTATCATCTCACTAGTGGCCACCAATGCCACTAGAGGTGCATCTAGGGCACCTGCCCGCTGGTAAGGCCAGTAATTATTACCAAAGAGTTTTTGCAGAGATAAGCAACCCCAGGCAGCACGCTGGCGAAGATGTCTTGAAAATTGCAGTGGCCCTCAGGTGAGTTGTTAAAGGTGACCACGAAGGGGGCCAACCGGGAATAGGGGCAACCAGATCACAGGGAGGGTGATCGGGTCAGGAGAGGAGCAGTGGCCATGAGGGAGGGTAACAGTGATTGGGAAAGATGGGGATGGCAAAGGCAAAATGGAGGAAAACCCAGTCTTGTGGGAATGGGTGCGATTTCCTGATATATGCTGCTGGTGGACAAAGTTCTATGCTGGGATTATGCAAGTGGAAAATTTGGAGGGATTGTACACAATTCTAAATGTTCTCTTTATTGCCCTGTACACATATACAAGAGAGCATGCAAAGGGAGCAACAAGACTAATTTCAAGTGTAAAAAGGATGAGCTACAAAATATTAAAGGGTATTGAAAAGGTAAATTTACTTCAACTCAAGCCAGGAAAGGATGACCAGAGAACATTAATCCCAATTAATGAAAAGTGAATTTAAAACAGACATTAGGAACTTCTTCAGTTAAAGAATGATATATGATTGGAACAATTTTCCAAGTGGGACAGTGGAGATTACTGACATTAAAAATGCAGCTGGCTGCTGCAATGAGAGAATGAGGTCACTAGAGGGCTGAATGACCTTTTATCATCATTGGCTTGTGTTTTTAAGAACAGAAAAATATAATATGGTTCCTGGACGGCTGGAAATGAATATATGACGCTTGTTAATGTAAATCTCTTGTTCTACGCTTCTACTCATCTGCAGTGGAAAATGTCAGCGTCACAGACACAATGGGCTGGATTTTGCTCTCAGTGGCAAACGAATGGCTCCAGCATTACACTTGCACTTGCTGCAGACTTTTACGTGGAATTTTGCACTGAAACTGTAATTAGGAGAGCCATTTCAGCGCAGTGCCCTCTCCAGGGCAAGCAACTTAACCAATCAGATTGAAGAATCGTTAATGAGCAGCACACAGTCTGAACCAGGAAATGTCAGTTAGAATTAAAACAGAAAATGCCGGAAATCTCAGCGGGTCAGGCAGCATCTGTGGAGAGAAAAACAGAGTTAACGTTAACTCTGTTTTTCTCTCCACAGATGTTGCCTGACCTGTTGAGATTTCCAGCATTTTCTGTTTTTATTTCAGATTCCAACATCCGCAGTATTTTGCTTTTGTATTAATGTCAGTTAGAATATTTAATTCAATGTCAAATCAGTTACAGAAAGTAAAATAAAGAGGGAAAGAAAGATAGGATTAAGAGAGAAATAAAAGAAACAGAAGGAAAAAGTTAAAAAATATTCTTTTTAATCTCCAACAATAATTAACATCTGAAGGAATGAGCATCCACATTTTAAAAAGTTAATTTTTAGTGCTAGAGAGGTTGTTTGGCAGTAATTGCGATTTATCGTGCCATTAAAAATGTACTTAGACTGGAATGGACAATCACTAACTTTTTCTGGTGAGTTGAGTGAGTATCCATGACGTAAATGCACCAACTTCACACTGTTCCGTGTATTTCAATACTGAGTCTTTTGGCGAGATACTGTTATAGTGAAGCTCTGGAGGAGCAGGGCAATTCAACCAGCAACTTCCTGATTTCCATGTTTAACTGTGCATGTGTGGGCACCAGAGGTTGCTGTCCAATTTACACTTTAATAACAGTGAGTGCTGTTAACTTTCCCATTATTTCTACAGTAAAAGCCAGCCAAAATTACCCTGGAAATGTTTTGATATCTGCCATCTTTGATTTTTGCTGCTGTGCATTTTTCCATGGGTAGTGTTCTATTCTCTTTCATTCTACAATTCAAGCATTCAATCCATGAATAATTTTGACTGAACCATTGGTCGTTGAGAAACTGATGGGATTGGATCTGCGATGAGATATTTTGGGACCTTTGCTAGCGCTATAACAAAGCCTTCTCCTGCTCTCAGCAAATGTAGGTTCTGTCAGGCATACAATGTGTATTGGGTGGAATTTCCCAAGAAAAGTTGGGAACACGCCCCGGATACAGCCCCTTGGTGTTAGAGGACAGGCACACCTGCATGAACTAACCCCATGGGGAAGGTAAAACTAGACATAATTGGAGCAGCATTCACTGAGCCCGTGGCCAGCAGCAGAGCTGAAATAATCAAAGATGCTATCCTCATCCCGAATCCTCCTTCTCACATCCCACTTCCCCTTCATCTCAAAATCTCTTCTAATTTACAAGCTGCTTCCCCCACCCCTCAGCACAACCCTACCCTTGTGCTGTTCCCCTTTCGGATACCCAAGAACTGCAACCTGGCCAGGCAGTGGTGGCAGAGCATAAACTGGAAGAGGAAGAAGGCATGCTGTTGAAGACACAGCACCATCACTCGCTTTCATACTCGCAGCCATCAGCTCAGATACTGACACTCCACGTACTTTAGAGGATAGCTTAAAGCACCCCTTGCATCTTCTAACTCCTCACCCAATCTGGTATTTTCTGCCTGTAGTTCAATATTTTGTTCCAGTATTTGGTTTTCTTTGCGTACAATGCGGTTTGTCATGGCCCTTTTGTTCCCAGCATAACTGGTTGTGAAGGACAGAAATGCTTTCCTGCTAACTGTTGCTTTCTTTTTGCAGCTTGTCTGTCTGTTCTTTTAACTCTTTGTTTTTCTTATTTAACTGTAGAGCGCTCAAGTGAGCTAACTTATCTCAGCCTTTTTTCAGCTTAAGTTTGCTTTTTTGGATATCCTCAGAAAGTCTGTCAAGAATGTAATCATAGTCTCCATTGCTATCATCTACGATTTTTCAGTCACGCTGCTTACTGACTATTCCCTGTGAAATGCCAATGCCATTGTATTTCTGGATTTACTTATTTAACATGCACCCTCTCTCTTCTTTCAGAGAGTCGCCTACCCAGTCTTAGTGACGATCAAGCATAGTCGACCAAGTCTCCCCGATCCTCAAACCAAAACCTGACAACTCCCAACTCTGTGATCCCACTTCTGACACCACAGTAAAATTTGGATCACAGGTCACACACAGATTACCCAAAGGGTCTTAGGAGTTGTAAGGTGTTTTATTAAAGAGAGACAGTTTTAAGCATAATCAGATAGATATAGTAGACATACAACCTGTGACAGATGAAAGTGACCTACAGCCCTGGAATGGCAGGGAACAGAACTAAAGGACGGATGGACGTAGAGGCAGAACAGTGATCTTGGATTGGTTGGACCCCTGCAGCCTGTGGCAGTGGTCCCTTCTGTTTGGTCGTTCCCCGAGCTGTTGGAGGTGTTAGGCCGAAACCAGCATTGATCCACCCCAGCTTGACCAAGGTGTTAGGCCATAGCCAGCATGTGTCCACCCCAGGGAAGCCCTGCCCCTAACTGCCTGCTTCTCTCTCTCAGTCGCCCGTTTATATATTTTATTTCGATAGGCTGGTGGATACCTGCTGCCAATCATTTTTAACCATACCATGGTCCAATTAGAGGGGATTGAGTACCTCTGACAGCCCACTCCCGTCCTCGTGTCATCTTTTTCCTTATCTCTGTTCTAAATGTTTTGTTGTTCTATAGTCAGTTTGCTTATCCTATGGCTTCATGCTACCTCCATTATCAGTTTAGTCATGTCCGCTGGGAGACCTGCTTTTCGTGTCCTGACCTCGTAACGACCTTAGCCTTCTGTGTCGTTCTTATCTGATGTGGCTGAAATATCTCCTGCGTCATAGAATTATTATTTCTTTTGTAATTCGCAATTTCTTCAGATTCATGATTTCTTATAACATGATGAGATACCGGGTATGAATGGCCTGCAGCCAGGGCAGTGGGTAGGGGTAGTGCAGGGGCCAGCTCCGTGGAGGGTGATGTCGCACACGAGTTCTGCTGCAGAGGACTCAGATGAGCACATCAATGGGGCTGGTTACAGAAGACGGCTAAGCGTATGCACAATGAAATGCTTGATGCATTGTCAGGTCTTCCAGAAAGCCTGCTTGTAATGTCAAAGAGCATGGAGGGGTCCGGCAGCAACTTGGTACAGGGTTAGTGCAGAGCTTGGAGCCCATCTATTCTGCATGGAAGTGATGGCCAATTCCATTGGCACACTTGTGGATCCAACCAGGATGCAGCATCTGATGGCCGATATTTCAACTTTTATTGCAGCACAAGCAGCAGCCACCCAACATCTGGGTGCTGCAATGGAAGCTCAGACTTTGGTCATGTAAGCTCAGACTGCTACCATTGTGGCTGCGTTTACCAGTGTTCAAAGGGGCTTGCAGGTTGTCAAAGCAGTCCAGCAATCTGTCTTCAACAGATTACTAGGTTTGCTAAAGCACTGCCCCGGGGGAGTGGCAGTGGCTCCGTGGTGCACGGACCTGCTGTCCTCTCTCAGGATGACATCCCATACTTGCGATTCTGCTAGTGTCCTTGCTGTTGTCTGTCAGCCAGTTAGCCCAGACTTCTGCCAACCATGCCAAAGTGCGCAGTCCGAAGCTGGGTCTTCAACGCCCAGAGCTGCTCGAAGCAGTCCTGCAAGGCAATCTGAAGTCTCCTCCACTGAAAGCCAGCAGCCTTCCACCAGCCATGCTGCAGTCACTGGGGTAGCACTGCATAGGAGCACTAGGACAGGCAAAGGCACACGGAAGACAGGCACTAAGGGAATGCACAAGGGTGATTAGTTTATGTTTTTATACAATATGGCATGATTTGATTTATAAATTTAGTTGGGAATGTTTATGTTGTGATGGTATTTATTTTTGCATTTTGGCCAAGCGGACTTTCTGGTGGTCAGTTGACAGAGGGATGTTAAGGTGTGGGATTGTTGGTGAATGGGGAATTGGGGTTGCAGTTACTGGTATTGTACTCGGATGAGTTCTTCACGGACATCTCATGCAGAAAGGGGCTGTCAAGGTTGCTCTTCCTCTTTCTCCTCCTCAGTGTCCTCCTTAGCTGCTCATTGTATAGCTGGAGGTAATGGCAGAACCCTCATGATGACAAGGTTGTGCAGCATGCAGCAGGCCACCTTGAACCTTGACACCCAGCTGAGTACTGCAGGGCTCCTCCAGAGCGGTCCAGGCAGAGGAAGCGTTGTTTCAGTACGCCAATGGTCTGCTCTATCACATTTCATGTGACAGTATGGCTTTCATTGTATGCATGCTGCCCATGTGTTCATGGATTGCGCTCCAGAGACATGAGCCATGTCATTAGCGGATAGCCCTTGTCATCCAGAAGCCTCCCTTTGGTTCGCAAAGCGATGTGCGTGCAGTCAATGGCACCCTGTACCATGGGGAAGCCTCCAATGCTCGCGAAGCTGTGTGCTCGCTCTGCCTGCTGGTCTCTAGCAAGAGAGAATGAAATTGTCATGTATGTACATGCTGTTTGTAGCCACCAGATGGTGTCATTGTTGGAGGCCACTGAGCAGCACGCACATGGTGCTGCTTTGGTATAAAAGGCCAGCCATTTTGAGAGTCAGACACTTTGGGCCGTAATAAAGCAGAAACAAGGTTGTACCTTGTTCAGTTAAACAGTACTCAGTTTGTACCTTTATTGTATACATAACATTTGGCAACGAGAATACAAGAACCTTTGTTTGCAAAATGAACATGATTGGATTTTTAGAGCAATTCGTGGAGGGAGAATATTGGGCAGGCTTTGTGAGCCGTTTGAACCAGTACTTCGTGGCCAACAAAATGAAGAGGGTCGACGATGCAGATCGGCGCCAGGCTGTGTTCCTCACTGTGTGCGGTTCAAAGATCTACAGTCTGATAAAGAATCTACTCATGCCTAGTGATCCAACAGAAAAACCGTACGAGGAGTTGTGTACATTGGTACGGGAGCACCTGCAAGCCAGACGACGGAAGCATCATCTCGAGATACAGGTTTTATACACACGTTCGATCGGAGGGCCAGACCGCGGCGGAATTCATTGCTGACCTGAGACGTCTAGCGGGACCGTGCAAGTTCGGGACGGTGCTGGCAGACATGCTGCAGGACTTCTTTGTTATCGGTATCAACCACGAGGTGATCCTGCGCAAACATCTGGCAGTGGATGAGTTGGATTTAAAAAGGGCCATCCAGATCGCTCAATCATGTATAACGACGGACAGAAGTTTAAAGCAAATATCGGTGAAGAACTGAACCTCGGCAAGTACTGTAAATGCGATTGATTCGGCGTTCGGCAGAGCAGCACATGGCAGGGCCTATCCGGCTGCATTCGCGAAACCTGTGGCTGCCCAAAGTCTGCCAGCGGGAATGTATCCGACTTCTCCGTGCTGGCGTTGTGGGGGAAATCATCGGCACCAGCAGTGCCGATGTAAGCAATATAGTTGCAAAGGCTGTCTGAGAGTGGGGCATCTCCAGCGCAAGTGTCCGCAGATGAGCAAGAGAGCTGCGACACAACACGTGGAGGATGAGAGTCAGACTAGTACAGATCCAGATACGCAATCTGAGATGCCAGAGGAGGAAGTGAATGGACTGTACTCTTTCATAATCAAGAGTAAACCCCCAATTTTGATTAATGTGAAGTTTAACAGGATACCGGTATCGATGGAACTGGACACAGGGGCACATCAATCAATCATAAACGAGAGGGCATTTAATAAGCTGTGGGATACTACGACTGTTAGGCCTAGACTGAGCCCTGTTAACGCCAAGCTGCGCACGGAAACCAAAGAACTGATAAAGGTGATTGGAAGTGCACAAATTAATGTGTCATATAATGGTGCGATTCACGAGTTACCGCTGTGGATTGTTCCAGGCAATGGCCCAATGCTGCTCGGCAGGAGCTGGTTGGAGAAAATCAGATGTGTCTGGAACGACATAAAGGCGTTGTCGTCGGAGGACGATACATGTGCCCAAGTATTGAGCAAGTTCCCCTTGCTGTTCGAACCGCGTATCGGCAACTTCACGGGAGCCAAAGTGCAGTTTCGCGTGGACTCAGATGCAATACCCGTCCATCATAAAGCTTGGGTAGTTCCTTATATGATGAAGGAGAAGGTCGAAATTGAACTGGACAGACTCCAGCGTGAAGGGATCATATCAGCGGTTGAATTTAATGAATGGCCCAGCCCCATTGTTCCTGTGCTGAAAAGTGATGGCACAGTCAGAATCTGTGGAGACTACAAGGCTACGATCAATGGTTTCAAAACAAGATCAGTACTTGTTACCGAAGGCTGATGACTTGTTTGCGAAGCTAGCCGGAGGGAAGTCGTTCACAAAACTGGACTTGATGTCAGTCTATATGATGTAGGAGTTGGTCGACACGTCGAAGAGACTTACGTGCATTAACACGCACAAAGGACTGTTTATTTACCACAGGTACCCTTTCGGAATTCGCTCAGCTGCAGCAATATTCAACAGGAATATGGAAAGTCTACTGATGTCCGTTCCCAGAACCATTGTGTTCCAAGATGACATTCGGATCACCGGTTGTGACTCCAAGGAACATCTGAACAACCTGGAAAAGGTTCAACTGCGTTTGGACAGAGTGGGACTCGGGCTTAAATGCTTGAAGTGCGTCTTCATGGCACCGGAGGTCGAATTCCTGGGGAGGAAAATCGCTGCTGTTGGAATCAGACCTACTGACGTGAAAACCAAAGCTATCAAGAATGCACCCAAGCAGCAGAACGTGACGGAACTGTGTACGTTCCTGGGTCTACGCAACTACTTTTGTAACTTCCTACCTAAATTGAGCACTTTACATGAACCACTGCACATGCTATTGAGAAAAAGCAACAACTGCGTGTGGGGCACATTGCAAGACAGGGCTTTTGAGAAAGGCACCAATCTGCTTTGCTCAAACAAGCTGCTGATACATTATGACCTATGTAAATGTTTCGCTATGGCCTGTGACGCATCGCCATATGGAATTGGTTGCGTGTTACAACAATCCAATGAGTCAGGGAAGCTTCAACCTGTCGCGGATGCATCCAAAAGTTTGTCTAAAGCAGAAAGAGCCTACAGCATGGTCGAAAAAGAAGCTTTAGCGTGTGTGTATGGTGTTAAAAAGATGCATCAATACCTGTTCGGTCTGAGGTTTGAATTAGAGACCGATCACAAGCCGCTCATTTTGTTGTTTTCAGAGAGCAACGGTGTCAAAACTAATGCTTCATCCCGCATCCAAAGATGGGCGCGGAAATTATCTGCCTATGATTTTGTCATTCGCCACAGACCTGGCACAGAGAATTGTGCCGATGCTTTGAGCCGGTTGCCACACCGGAGGTGGAAACACCACAACCAGCAGATTTAATGTTAATCATGGATGCTTTTGAGAGTGAAGGTACCCCTGTCACGGCTCAACAAGTTAAGACCTAGACCAGCCAGGACCTGATATTATTGGTGATAAAGGGTTGCATCCTCAAAGGGGATTGGTCTGCCATACCTAAGCAAATGTGCGAGGAGGGCAAACCATACATTCGTCGCAAGCAGATTGCATATTGTGGGGAGAGAGAACTTTGTGCGTGAGTTACACAGCACACATCCTGGGATAATGATGATGAAGGCCATCGCCAGGTCCCACATATGGTGGGCAGGAATTGATTCTGAGCTGGAAGCATGCGTGTATAAGTGCAACTCCTGCATGCAGCTCAGCAAAGCACCAGCGGAATTGCCGCTGAGTCTGTGGTCATGGCCATCCAAACCTTGGTCCAGGATCCATGTAGATTTTGCAGGTCCCTTCCTGGACAAGATGTTTTTAGTGGTGGTGCATGCTTATTTGAAGTGGATAGAATGCATAATCATGTCATCCAGTATGTCCACGGCAACCATAGAGAATCTCAATGTCATGTTCGTGACACATGGTATGCCTGACATAGTGGTGAGCGACAATGGGTTGTGCTTCACCAGTCAAGAGTTTCAGGAGTTTGTAAAACTTAACGGCATAAAACATGTAAGGTCAGCATCGTTCAAGCCTGCGTCCAATGGGCAAGCAGAATGTGCAGCACAAATTATTAAGCAAAGCATGAGGAGAGTAACCCAAGGGTCACTGCAGACCTGCTTGTCTTGCATACTGCTGATTTACAGGACCAGACACCACACACTCACAGGGGTCTCACCTGCTGAACTCATGATGAAAAGAGGTCTTAAGACCAAGTTATCTCTTGTACACCCAGATTTAAGTAATCATGTTGCATACAGAAGACAGAGTCAACAAGGATATCACGATCGCGCAACTGTGTCACACGAGATTTCTGTTAATGATCCTGTATATGTGTTGAATTATAGTCAGGGTCCCAAATGGATCGCTGGTACGGTCATGACCAAGGAGGCAACAGAGCATTTGTTATTAAGCTCAAGAATGGGCAAACTTGCAGGAAACACGTGGATCAAACAAAGCTGAGGCACACAGACGAGCCAGAGCAGTCGGCCGAAGAAACCGTCGATGACCAACCAACCTACCAGCAGCCTTCAGTGGACTCAAGGGTCATCAGTGAACCCAGAATTTCCATCACGGAATTGTTCAATAAAAATGGACTTGCAATTCCTGACATGGCCACTGCCAACCCCAACAAGTCAGCCATCCAGCCACCAGCCGCAACAGACTCCGCACATTCACCCAAGGCTGGAATCGAACTGAGACGGTCAACACTAGAGCATAAAGCACCGGACTGTCTCAGCCTGTGAAAGACTGTGATAAGATCTCAGAGGAGGGTATTGTCATGTATGTACATGCTGTTTGTAGCCACATGGTGCTGCTCCGAGTATAAAAGGCCAGCCATTTTGTGAGTCAGGCATTTTGGGCCGTAATAAAGCAGAAACAAGGTTGTACCTTGTTCAGTTAAACAGTACTCAGTTTGTACCTTTATTGCATACATAACAGAAATGTAGTCAGCTCTTTTTGAATATCGAGCTTCAGTCACCTCCCTTACACAACAGTGGATGGAAAGCTGCGAGATGTTGCAAATATCTCCAGCTCCATCCTGGAAGGAGCCAGACATATAAATGTTCATCGCCGCGGTCACCTTCAAAGCCATTGGAAATGGAATCCTGCCCTGCTCTAAGGTTCCAGTTGTGTCTGCAGCAGGTGGCAGATTTCAATAATGACATCCTTACTGAAGCGCAGACATCTCACATATTTTGCCTCGCTGAGGCTCAGGAAGGAGAATTGCTCCCTGAACTCCCTGGGCTGTATAGTCTCCTGCTGAGAGCCCTGCTCCCCATCATCCTCCTTCCTCTTCTAGCAGCTTTCCCTGCTCTGCGAGGCCTCTGCTCATTCTCCAAGTCATGCTGTATTCCATCGGAAATTCCTACTAGTGCACCCATGTCGGGCAGCAAGTGGGTTCTGCAGAAGCCTTGAAGTCAGGAAAAGGTTCTCCAGCACTTGCCACACCACTCCCTGTAGTTTTGGCAAATTGGAAAGCATCAAACACAGGTAGAATTGTACCAAGAGCCAGAAGAAATCAGCCACTAATTAACCTATAATTATTTGATTATCTCTTTAAATAGCATGGGGAGGGGGCGGGTGGTCATTCCTGCTGCTGAACATGTATTTAGCTGTGTGAGCTTAAGCAAATGCATTAGTTGGAGCGTTGAGCTCTAAAATTGCAGCGTTGGCATCAAATCAGCATTGCATGCTGAGTGACTTCATGATCTTCCTGCTCTGCATACTTCCGCCAGACTTTCACTGTGCACGCTAACACCTGCACCAATATGGCGTCTCGTCGAATTCACCCCACGAGTGTGCTCACTTGCCACGGAAGCCATTTTGGAGTCCGAGGGGCATTCATTGCACCCAAAATCCAGACACTTACTATCCCAATTTTGTGCCCCTTTTCTCTCCATCAACCCAAAATTTCCCATCATCCTCATCACGGGGTAGGATCCCAACAGAACCAAGTTCCCTCCCCATTTGTGAACCCTCCCCAGCATTTATGACGGCAATGTGCCTCGACCCAAGGCACATTTTAAATCCATGGGGCTAGATTTTAAACTTTTTTCATTGCATAACGTCCACTTAACATCCATTTTATCGCTGAAATGACATATAACGCCCATTTAGCCACAAAATGGAACTACTCACAGCGTTATGGACGCCATGTTCTACACCATTGTCATGTATGTACATGCTGTTTGTAGCCACCAGATGGTGTCATTGTTGGAGGTTACTGAGCAGCATACACATGGTGCTGCCCTGGTATAAAAGGCCAGCCATTTTGTGAGTCAGGCATTTTGGGCCTAAATAAAGCAGGAGCAAGGTTGTACCTTGCTTAGTCATACAGTACTCAGTTTGAACCTTTATTGTAATGTATGCAAACCTGTAAATACCATGTTTAACCACCAGAGGGCTTATGCCCTGGAGTCCCAAGGGATCCCACAATCTCTTGGGAGCACCTGTATATAAGTGCCTCTTCAGCCTCACAGGCTGAAGAGGCACTCTCACATCTGTAATAAAGGACTATGGTCACACCTTACTTTGAGCTGGCAGTATCTCTTTTGACTCTTTATTCAAGACATAACAACTGGCGACGAGATACAGATGATGAACCCCACTGCAACAATGCAGAGAACTGTGGACATCCTGGAGAAATTTTCGGAGGGAGATGATTGGGAAACCTTCGTGGAGCAACTCGACCAATACTTTGTGGCCAACGAGCTGGAAGGAAAAGCAAACGCTGCCAAACGAAGGGCAATCCTCCTCACCGTTTGCGGGACAACAACGTATAGCATCATGAAAAATCTGCTCGCTCCAGCGAAATCCACAGACAAGTCGTACGATGAGTTGTGCACACTGGTCCGGGAGCATTTAAACCCGAAGGAAAGCATTCTGATGGCAAGGTATCGGTTCTACATGTGCAAAAGGTCTGAAGGCCAGGAAGTGGCGAGCTACGTTGCCGAGCTAAGGCATCTTGCAGGACATTGCGAATTTGAAGATCACTTGGAGCACATGCTCAGGGACTTCTTTGTACTTGGCATTGGCCATGCAGTAATACTTCACAAATTTTTGACTGTAGAGACCCCAACCTTGAGTAAAGCCATGGCGATAGCCCAGGCGTTAATCTACACCAGTAACAATACCAAACAAATTTCTCAGCACACTAGTGCTGCTGCTAGTACTGTGAACAAAGTAACGTTGTTTTCGAATCGAAATGTACAGGGCAGAACTTACACGCCTGCAGCTGCACATCCGCACATGACTCAGAGTCCACCATCAAGGGTGGTGAATACAAGGCAGTTAACACCTTGTTGGTGCTGCAGGGGTGATCATCATTTCCATTCATGCCGCTTCAAAGGATACGTTTGCAAGGACTGTGGAACAATGGGACACCTCCAACATATGTGCAGGCGAGCTGCAAAGCCTGCTAATCCTGCAAACCACTATGTTGCAGAGGAGGACAGATCCACGGTGGATCATGATGAATCAGAACCTCAGACCGAGCAAGCAAAGGTATATGGGGTGCACACATTCACCACAAAGTGTCTCCTGATAATGCTGAAGGTTGAATTAAAAGGACTCCCGGTGTCTATGGAGCTGGACACGGGCGCAAGCCAGTCCATAATAAGCAAAAAGACTTTCGATAAATTGTGGTGCAGCAAGGCCTCAAGGCCAGTTCTGACTCCCATTCGTACTAAACTGAGAACGTATACAAAGGAACTGATTCCCGTAATCGGCAGTGCTACCGTAAACGTCTCCTACGATGGAGCGGTGCACGAGTTACCACTCTGGGTGCTACCGGGCGATGGCCCCAAGCTGTTCAGCAGGAGCTGGCTAGGAAAGATACACTGGAACTGGGACGATGTCCGAGCACTTTCATCCGTCGATGACACATAATGTGCCCAGGTCTTGAACAAGTTCCCCTCGCTGTTCGAACTAGGCATCGGGAAGTTCCAAGGAGCAAAAGTGCAGACCCATTTGATTCCGGGGGTGTGACCCATCCATCACAAGGCGAGAGCGGTACCTTACACAATGAGAGAGAGGGTGGAGATCGAGCTGGACAGGCTGCAATGAGAGGGCATCATTTCGCCGATCGAATTCAATGAGTGGGCCAGTCCGATTGTTCCAGTCCTCAAGGAAGACGGCACTGTCAGAATCTGTGGTGATTACAAAGTAACTATCAATCGTTTCTCACTGCAGGATCAATACCCGCTACCAAAAGCAGACGACATATTTGCGACGCTGGCGGGAGAGAAAACGTTCATGAAGCTGGACTTGATCTCGGCCGACATGACACAGGAGCTGGAGGAATCATTGAAAGGTCTCACCTGCATCAAGGTCTCTTCATTTACAACAGATGCCGTTTGGGATTCGATTGGTCGCGCCGATTTTCGAGAGGAACATGGAAAGCTTGCTGAAGTCGGTCCCGCGCACCGTGATCTTCCAGGACGACATCTTGGTTACAGGTCGGGACACCATCGATCACCTGCAGAACCTGAAGGAGGTTCTTAGTCGGCTTAATCGTGTGGGGCTCAGGCTAAAACGCTCGAACTGACCATAAGCCGCTTATATCCCTCTTTTCTGAAAGCAAGCGGATAAATACGAATGCATCGGCCCACATCCAGAGATGGGCGCTCACGTTGTCCGCATACAACTACGCCATCCGCCACAGGCCAGGCACTGAAAACTGTGCCGATGCTCTCAGTAGGCTACCATTGCCCACCACAGAGGTGGAGATGGCACAGCCCGCAGAGTAAGTTATGCTAATGGAAACATTCGAGAGTGAGCAATCACCTGTTACCGCCCGACAGATTAGAACATGGACGAGCCAGGACGCCTTACTATCCTTAGTAAAAAACTGTGTGCTCCACGAGAGTTGGTCTAGTGTTCCGTTAGAGATGCAGGAAGAAATAAAGCCATACCAGTGGCGCAGAGATGAAATGTCTATACAGGCAGACTGCCTCCTATGGGGTAATCGGGTAGTGATGCCCAAAAAGGGCAGGGTCACTTTCATTAGTGATCTACACAGCACCGACCCAGGCATCATAATGATGAAAGCGATAGCCAGACCCCACGTGTGGTGGCCCGGTATCGATGCATGAGTCCTGCGTGCACAAATGTAATACATGTTCAGAGTTAAGCAATGCACCCAGGGAGGTGCCACTAAGTTTATGGTCCTGGCCCTCCAAATTGTGGTCCAGGGTCCATGTCGACTATGCAGGCCCATTCTTGGGAAAAATGTTCTTCGTGGTTGTAGATGCGTACTCCAAATGGATTGAATGTGTGATAATGTCGGCAAGCACGTCCGCTGCCACCATTGAAAGCCTGCGGGCCATGTTTGCAACGCACGGCCTGCCTGATGTCCTTCTAAGTGACAATGGGCTGTGCTTTACCAGTGCCGAGTTCAAGGAGTTCATGACCCGCAATGGGATCAAACATATCACATCTGCCCCGTTTAAACCAGCGTCCAAAAGTCAGGCAGAACGAGCAGTTCAAACAATCAAGCAGAGCTTGAAAAGGGTAACTGAAGGCTCACAGCAGACTCGCTTATCCCGAGTCTTGCTTAGTTACCGCACAAGACCCCACTCGCTCACTGGGGTCCCTCCCACTGAACTGCTCATGAAAAGGCTACTTAAGACAAGGCTCTCGTTTGTCCACCCTGATCTACATGAACAGGTAGAGAGCAGGCGGCTTCAACAGAAAACATATCATGATCGCGCAAATGTGTCACGCGAAATTGAGATAAATGATCCCTGTATTTGTGTTGAACTATGGACAAGGTCCCAAGTGGCTTCCTGGCACGGTTTTGGCCAAAGAGGGAAGTAGGGTGTTTGTGGTCAAACTCTCAAATGCACTCACTTGCAGGAAACACTTGGACCAAACCAAACTCAGATTTACGAACTATCCAGAACAACCCACAATACAACCGACAGAACAATCCACCTTTTTCGACCCTCCAACACACACACAAGTGGCAACCGAACCAACGGTTGACCAGGAAGCACAACTCACCACCCCCAGCAGCCCAACGAGGCCAGCTGCACAGCAGCCCAGTGAGGGCCCAACAAAGGACTCACCAAAATCAACATTTGCACCGAGATGGTCAATCAGGGAAAGGAATGCCTCAGATCGACTCACATTGTAAATAGTTACAGTATTGACTTTGGGGGGGAGTGTTGTTATGTATGTAAACCTGTAAATACCATGTCTAACCACCAGAGGGCTTATCCCCTGGCATCCCAAGGGATACCACAATCCCTTGGGAGCACCTGTATATAAGGAGGCCTCACAGGCTGGAGAGGCACTCTGAGATCTGTACTAAAGGACTACGGTCACACCTTACTTTGAGCTTGCAGTATCTAGTTTAACTCTTTATTCAAGACATAACCCATACATAACAAATAATTTGCTGGTGGTCGACAATGAGTTGCACATTCAGGGAGTGGAATCCCTTGCGGTTCCTGAAAACCTCTGCATCCTGAAAAGGTGCCCGCATCGCGATGTGCATACAAACTATTGCTCCCTGCAACTTGGGGAAGTTAGCAATTCAGTAGAATCCTAAAGCCCTTTCAGTCTGAGCCTCCATGGTCATAGGGAAGCTGATAAAGTCCATCCTGCATATGTACAGGGCTTCAGTGACCTATTTAATGCAACAATGTGTGGCATGCTGAGACAGACCGCAAATGTCGCTAGCTGAGGCCTGAAAAGAACCTGACGCGTAGAACGATAGTGCCGCAGTGACTTTGAACTCAATGGACAGTGCAGTACTAATGGTGCTGGCAGCCTGCAGATCTCCTCTTATGAGCTGCATACCTCAGTGATAACCTCAGTCTCCAAAGGCAGGTGGTGTCGGGCAAGTTGAGGTAAAACTGCTTCTCCCTGTACTTGCGGGAGGTGTAACGTTTGGTCCTCCTCATCAGTCTGGCATGTCTTACATTGGGCACATAATGCTGTGGAGCGTACCTTCTGCCATCTCGAGTCTGCAGCATGTAATTGGTCATCAAGAGAGGGTGAAGAAGGACAGGCCCCATTCCAATAACTATCTGTTTTCCACCGATTGATCACAAAGAATAAATACCCCGAAAAGACACCTATTAAATTCCAATCTTTCACAGTATGATAAAGATTTTGTTCACATCACTTCCAAAGACCTCCAGAGTACATCTGAACTCCCCCGAGTTTGAAGCAGAGCAGCTTTTTAAATGATGCGACATGTGATTTAGAACATGGTGAGTAGTTCCATTGTGTGGCTAAATGGGCGATATCTGGGCATAATATGTCATTTCAGTGGTAAAATGGACATTAAGTGGACGTTATGCAACAAAAAAAGTTTAAAATCCAGCCCCATGGATTTCAAATGTGCCTTGGGTCGAGGCATATTGCCGTCATAAATGCTGGGGAGGGTTCACAAATGGGGAGGGAACTTGGTTCTGTTGGGATCCTACCCCGTGATGAGGATGATGGGAAATTTTGGTTGGTGGAGAGGAAAGGGGCACAAAATTGGGATAGTTAGTGTCTGGATTTTGGGTGCAATGAGTGCCCCTCGGACTCCAAAATAGCATCCGTAGCAAGTGAGCACACTCGTGGGGCGAATTGCAGCAGACGCCATATTGGTGCAGGTGTTAGCGTGCACAGTGAAAGTCTGGCGGAAGTATGCAGAGCAGGAAGATCGTGAAGTCACTCAGCATGCAATGCTGATTTGAAGCCAGCGCTTCTATTTTAGAACTCAACACTCCAACTAATGCATTCACTTAACCTCACACATGGTCAGCAGCAGGAATGACCACCCGCCCCCTCCCCATGCTATTTAAAGAGATAATCAAATAATTATAGGTTAATCAGTGGCTGATTTCTTCTGGCTCTTGGTACGATTCTACCTGTGTTTGATGCTTTCCAATTTGCCAAAACTACAGGGAGTGGTGTGGCAAGTGCTGGAGAACCTTTTCCTGACTTCAAGGCTTCTGCAGAACCCACTTGCTGCCCGACATGGGTGCACTAGTAGGAATTTCCGATGGAATACAGAATGACTTGGAGAATGAGCAGAGGCCTCACAGAGCAGGGAAAGCTGCTAGAAGAGGGAGGAGGATGATGGGGAGCAGGGCTCTCAGCAGGAGACTATACAGCCCAGGGAGTTCAGGGAGCAATTCTCCTTCCTGAGCCTCAGCGAGGCAAAATATGTGAGATGTCTGCGCTTCAGTAAGGATGTCATTATTGAAATCTGCCACCTGCTGCAGACACAACTGGAACCTTAGAGCAGGGCAGGATTCCATTTCCAATGGCTGTGAAGGTGACCGTGGCGATGAACATTTATATGTCTGGCTCCTTCCAGGATGGAGCTGGAGATATTTGCAACATCTCGCAGCTTTCCATCCACTGTTGTGTAAGGGAGGTGACTGAAGCTCGATATTCAAAAAGAGCTGACTACATTTCTGTTATGTATGCAATAAAGGTACAAACTGAGTAGAAACATTGAAACATAGAAAAGAGGTGCAGGAGAAGGCCATTCGGCCCTTCGAGCCTGCACCACCATTCAATAAGATCATGGCTGATCATTCCCTCAGTATCTCAGTACTGTTTAACTGAACAATATACAACCTTGTTTCTGCTTTATTACGGCCCAAAGTGCCTGACTCTCAAAATGGCTGGCCTTTTATACCTGAGCAGCACCATGTGCGTGCTGCTCAGTGGCCTCCATCAATGACACCATCTGGTGGCTACAAACAGCATGTACATACATGAAAATACCCTCCTCTGAGATCTTATCATAGTCTTTCACAGGTTGATACGGTCCAGTGCTTTACGCTCCAGCATTGACTGTCTCAGTTCGATTCCGGCCTTGGGTGAATGTGCGGAGTCTGTTGCGGCTGGTGGCTGGATGGCTGACTTGTTGGGGGTGGCAGTGGCCATGTCAGGAATTGCAAGTCCATTTTTATTGAACAAGTCCATGATGGAAATTCCGGGTTCACTGATGACCCTTGAGTCCACTGAAGGCTGCTGGTAGGTTGGTTGGTCGTCGATGGTTTCTCTGTCCGACTGCTCTGGCTCGTCTGTGTGCCTCAGCTTTGTTTGATCCATGTGTTTCCTGCAAGTTTGCCCATTCTTGAGCTTAATAACAAATACTCTAATGCCGTCCTTGGCCATGACCATAACAGTGATCCATTTGGGAACCTGACGATAATTCAACACATATACAGGATCATTAACAGAAATCTCACGTGACACAGTTGCGCGATCGTGGTACCCTTGTTGACTCTGTCTTCTGTTTTCAACATGATTACTTAAATCTGGGTGTACAAGAGATAACTTGGTCTTAAGACCTCTTTGCATCATGAGTTCAGCAGGCGAGACCCTGTGAGTGTGTGGGGTCTTGTCCTGTAAATCAGCAGTATGCAAGACAAGCAGGTCTATAGTGACCCTTGGGTTACTCTCCTCGTGCTTTGCTTGATAATTTGTACTACATGTTCTGCTTGCCATTGGACGCAGGCTTGAACGATGCTGACCTTACATGTTTTATGCCGTTAAGTTTTACAAACTCCTGAAACTCCTGACTGGTGAAGCACGACCCGTTGTCGCTCACCACTACGTCAGGCAGACCATGTGTCACGAACATGACATTGAGATTCTCTATGGTTGCCGTGGACATACTGAATGACATGATTATGCATTCTATCCACTTCGAATAAGCATCCACCATCACTAAAAATATCTTGCCCAGGAAGAGACCTGCAAAATCTACATGGATCCTGGACCAAGGTTTGGATGGCCATGACCAAAGACTCAGCGGCGATTCTGCTGGTGCTTTGCTGAGCTGCATGCAGATGTTGCACTGATACACGCATGCTTCCAGCTCAGAATCAATTTCTGGCCACCTAACATGGGACCTGGCGATGGGCTTCATCATGACTATCCCAGGAAGTGTGTTGTGTAACTCACGCAAAAACTTCTCTCTCCCTTTCTTAGGCATTACAACACTATTGCCCCACAATATGCAATCTGCTTGAATAGACAGTTCATCCTTGCGACGAATGTACGGCTTGGCCTCCATGCACAGTTGTTTTGGTAGAGCAGACCAATCCCCTTTGAGGATGCAACCGCTTACCAATAATATCAGGTCCTGGCTGGTCCACGCCTTAACTTGTTGAGCCGTGACAGGGGTACCTTCACTCTCAAAAGCATACATGATTAACATTAAATCTGCCACCTCAGGTGTGAGCAACGGCAACCGGCTCAAAACATCGGAACAATTCTCTTTGCCAAGTCTGTGGCAAATGACATAATCATGGGCAGATAATGTCAGCGCCCACCTTTGGATGTGGGATGAAGTGTTGTTATTGATACCTTTGCTCTCGGAAAACAACAAAATGAGCGGCTTGTGATCGGTTTCTAATTCAAACCTCAGACCGAATATGTAAAGTCCTTACACAATACCACAAATCCACACGAGGCACATTCTATGAACAAGGTCACTCTGTGACCTGCACCTTTACTCACAGGACCAAGAAGTGATGACCCTGCGTGGGACCTCCCTTTATATATCTGGATGACCAGGTGAGGAGTGTCTCCCACAAGTTCACCCCCTGTGGTCAATGTTTGCATTTCTCAAGTATATACAGTATTGCAGTGTTGTTACATGAAGGTTACATACATGACATCACCTCCCCTCCAACGTCTTATTGGGATCACAGGTTAAGTCTCTCGGGTGGTCTGCGCTCCCTCGTGGAGCGCCGCAGTTGGGGCTCTGGCTGTTGAGCCTTGGTATGCATGTCTGTCACCTGTGGTGATTCTGGCCTGTCCAGGCTGACCGCAGGGACTGTGCATGCTGCTGAATGTTCTTGTTGCTCGTTCACTGCCGGTGGTGTGAATACCATCTCATGATCTTCCTCAGGTTCCTCAGAGTCCATGCTGAACCTTTATTTTACTTGGTCCAGAGGCTTGCGGCATATCTGCCCATTGTTAAGTTTAACCACGATGACCCTATTCCCCTCTTTGTCTATTACAGTACCTTCAAGCCATTTGGGCCCCAAAGGGTGATTGAGAATGAGTACGGGGTCACCAATTTCTATATATCTCCCCCTTGAATTACGATCATGGTACTCATTTTGGGACTGGCACTTGCCTTCAACAATGTCGGACAAGACAGGATGAATGAGGGATGGCCGAGTTTTGAGTGTATGTTTCATAAGGAGTTCCGTGGGCGGGACCCCCGTGAGCGAGTGCGGTCGGGACCTATAGGCCAGCAGGAGGCGCAATAGGTGGCATTGAAGCGAGGGACCTTGAATCCTGAGCATGCCTTGTGTTATGATTTGGACCGCACGTTCCACCTGGCCATTGGAGGCCGGCTTGAACGGTGCTGTCCTGACATGGTTGATGCCATTACCCAACATGAACTCCCGGAATTCGTAGCTAGTGAAACATGGGCCATAGCACCCGAGAAGCCGGCGGACAAAACCTTTGAAGAGCTCAGCAAGCTAATCAGTGAGCACCTCAAACCAGCGAGCAGCATACACATGGCCCGACACAGATTTTATACCCACCGACGTCGGGAAGGACAGAGCATACCGGACTTCGTTGCGGACCTCCAGCGCTTGGCCAGACGCTTGCAGGGGGGAGATGCTAAGGGATTCCTGTATTGAGGGCATCGGTCATGCTGGGATTTTCAGAAAGCTAATTGATACCAAGGACTCGACCTTGGAAGCGGTGGCATTGCTGGCTCAGACTTTTATGGTGGGGGAGGAGGAAACCAAGATAATATACACGCGCAACTCTGACTCCAACATGGCGATGGATCAGGGGGTCAATATCATAAACGCGACTCAGAGCCCAGCAAGCAGGCAAGGGCAGTTCGACACACCCCAGGCAGCAATAGACCTCAGAACAGGTTTTCAACACAGACAATGGCAGGCTGAATGGACATTTACGCCATCCCAGTGGACAATGCATTTTGGGATGGGGCCATTGACATCTACTAACAGGGTGCTCAAGAGCAGTCAAAGGGACAATCAGCAAGGAGTGCCTGGTAACATCTCTTTTGTTCACAACAATGGGAATCTCAGTTCATGCTGGAGGTGTGGGGGCAGACATGCTGATAGGACTTCAGGTTTCAACAGTTCGCCTGCAGAAATTGTAACCTCACTGGCCATTTAGCTAGAATGTGCAGGAAGCCTGCAACCAGGCTAATTTATGAGGCGGATGGACCAGAAGAGGGGTCTGTGAGGCAGAATGATGCATGGGGCAAATCAATGGATGCTGAAGTTCTGCGGGTTCATGTAGCAAACATTCACAGCTCATATTCCAAAACGCCACCTATGATGATGAAGGTCCTATTAAACGGCATCCCGGTACGCATGGAGCTGGACACGGGGGCCAGCCAGTCACTCATGAGCATTCAACAATTCGAAAAGCTATGGCACTCAAAGCCAGCAGACCCAAACTAGATTTCGTACTAGTTTACTTTCATAGTCTATCTTCCCTTTCTTAATCAATTTTTTAGTTGTTCTTTGCTGGCTTTTAAAAGCTTCCCAGTCTTCTGTCCTCCCAATAGTTTTGGACACTTTGTATGCCCTTGTTTTTAATTGGATACCGTTCTTTATTTCTTTAGTTAGCCATAGATGGCTATCTTTTCTCTTACACCCTTTCCTCCTCACTGGAATATATTTTTCTTAGCTGTGAAATATCTCCTTCAATGTACACCACTGTTCATCAACCATCCTAAGAAATTTTTTCCCAAGAATGGGCCTGCATAGCTGACATGGACCCTGGACCATGGTTTGGAGGACCAGGACCATAAACTTAGTGGCGCCTCCCTGGGTGCATTGCTTAACTCTGAACATGTATTACATTTGTGCACGCAGGACTCTAAGTCTGCATCAATACCGGGCCACCACACGTGGGATCTGGCTATCGCTTTCATCATTACGATGCCTGAGTGGGTGCTAATGAAAGTGTCCCTGCTCTTTTTTGGCACCACTACCCGATTACCCCATAGGAGGCAGTCTGCCTGTATAGACATTTCACCTTTGCACCGCTGGTACAGCTTTATTTCTTCCTGCATTTCTAACGGGACACTAGACCAACTCCCGTGGAGCACACAGTTTTTTATTAAGGACAGTAAGGGGTCCTGGCTCGTCCAGGTTTTAATCTGTCGGGCGTTAACAGGCGATTGCTCACTCTCGAATGCTTCCATTACCAAAACTAAATATGCAGGCTGTGCCATCTCCAACCCTGTGGTGGGCAATGGGAGCCTGCTGAGAGCATCGGCATAGTTTTCTGTGCCTGGCCTGTGGCAAATGGCGTAGTTGTATGCGGACAACATGAGCGCCCATTTCTGGATGCGGGCCGATGCTTTCGTATTTATCCCCTTGCTTTCAGAAAAGAGGGATATAAGCGGCTTCTGGTCGGTTTCCAATTCAAATTTGAGCCCGAACAGATATTGATGCATTTTCTTTACTCCGTAAACACATGCTATCGCTTCTTTTTCGATCATTCTGTAGGCCCTCTCAGCCTTAGACAGACTTCTGGATGCATAAGCAACCGGTTGCAATTTCCCAATTCCCATTCATTAGCTTGTTACAATACACACCCGACCCCACATGACGATGCACCACATGCTAGTACCAAACGCTTACGTGGATCGTACAACACAAACAATTTGTTTGAACATAACAGCTTTCTAGCTTTCTCAAAGAAATTTTCTTGGCTTTTACCCCATACCCATTCATCTCCTTTACGCAGTAAAAAGTGCAGGGGTTATAACAATGTGCTAAGACCCGTTAAGAAATTACCAAAATAGTTCAGGAGTCCTAGAAACGACTGCAGCTCCGTCACATTCTGTGGCCTCGGTGTGTTCTTGATTGCCTCCGTCTTCGAATCCGCCGCGATTCTTCTCCCCAGGAACTCCACTTCAGACACCAGGAAAACGCACTTCGAGCATTTTAGCCTGAGCCCCACACGATTAAGCCGACTAAGAACCTCCTCCAGGTTCTGCAGGTGCTCGACGGTGTCCCAACCTGTAACCAAGATGTCGTCCTGGAAGACCACGATGTGCGGGACCGAATTCAGTAAGCTTTCCATGTTCCTCTGGAATATCGCTGCGGTCGACTGAATCCCAAACGGGCATCTGTTGTAAATGAAGAGACCTTTGTGCGTGTTGATGCAGGTGAGGCCTTTCGATGATTCCTCCCGCTCCTGCATCATGTAGGCCGAGGTCAAGTCCAGCTTCGTGAACGTTTTCCCTCCTACCAGCGTCACAAATAGGTCGTCTGCCTTCGGTAGTGGGTATTGATCCTGCACTGTGAAATGATTGATAGTTACTTTGTAATCACCACAGATTCTGACGGTGCCATCTCCCTTGAGGACTGGAACAATTAGACTGGCCCACTCATTGAATTCAATCGGCGAAATGATGCCGTCTCGTTGCAACCTGTCCAGCTCGCTCTCCACCCTCTCTCTCATCGTGTAAGGTATCTTGTGATGGATGGGTCGCACCCCCGGAATCAAGTGGATCTGCACTTTTGCTCCTTGGAACTTCCTGATGCCTGGTTCGAACAGCGAGGGGAACTTATTCAGGACCTGGGCACATGAGGTGTCTTCGACGGACGAAAGCGCTCGGACGTCGTCTCAGTTCCAGCGTATCTTTCCCAGCCAGCTCCTGCCGAACAGCATGGAGCCATCGCCCGGCACCACCCAGAGTGGTAACTCGTGCACCGCTTCATCGTAAGGTGACCTTTACGGTAGCACTGCATATTACGGGAATCAGTTCCTTTGTATACATTCTCAGGTTAGTACAAATCGGAGTCAGGACTGGCCTTGAGGCCTTGCTGCACCACAACTTATCGATAGTCTTTTTGCTCATAATGGATTGGCTTGCGCCCGTGTCCAGCTCCATGGACACTGGGAGTCCATTTAATTCAACCTTCAGCATTATCTGGGGGTACTTTGTGGTAAATGTGTGCACCCCATACAACTCTGCCTCCTCAGTCTGAGGCTCTGGTTCGTCATGATCCACCGTGGATCTGTCCTCCTCTGCAACATGGTGGTTTGCAGGATTAGCAGGAGTTGCAGCTTGCCTGCACATACGTTGGAGGTGTCCCATTGTTCCACAGCTCTTGCAAACGTATCCTTTGAAGCGGCATGAATGGAAATGATGATCACCCTCGCAGCGCCAACAAGGTGTTAATGGCCTTGTATTCACCACCCTTGATGGTGGACTCTGAGTCATCTGCAGATGTGTAGCTGCAGGCATGTGAGTCCTGCCCTGTATGTTACGATTCAAAAACAACATTACTTTGTTCACAGTACTTGTAGCAGCACTCGTGTGCTGAGAAATTTGTTTGATATTGTCACTGGTGGCGATAAACGCCTGGGCTATCGCTATGGCTTTACTCAAGGTCGGGGTCTCTACAGTCAAAAGTTTGCAAAGTATCACTTCATGGCCAAAGCCAAGTAAAAAAACTCCCTGAGCATGTGCTCCAAATGGCCTTCAAATTCGCAATGTCCTGCAAGGTGCCTTAGCTTGGCGACGTAGCTCGCCACTTCCTGGCCTTCGGACCTCTTGTACGTGTAGAACTGATACCTCACCATCAGAATGCTTTCCTTCGGGTTTAGATGCTCCCGGACCAGTGTGCACAACTCATCGTATGACTTGTCTGTGGTTTTCACTGGAGCGAGCAGATTTTTCATGAGGCCATATGTTGGTGCCCCGCAAATGGTGAGGAGGATCGTCCTTCGTTTGGCAGTGTTTGCTTCTGCTTCCAGCTCATTGGCCATGAAGTATTGGACGAGTCGCTCCGCGAAGGTTTTCCAATCATCTTCCTCCAAAAACTTCTCCAGGATGCCCACGGTTCTCTGTATTGTTGCGGTGGGGTTTGTCATTTGTATCTCGTCACCAGTTGTTGTGTCTTGAATAAAGAGTCAGATTAGATACTGCAAGCTCAAGGTAAGGTGTTAGTAGTCCTACATTACAGATCTCAGAGTGTCTCTCCAGCCTATGAGGCCTCCTTATATACAGGTGCTCCCAAGGGATTGTGGGATCCCTTGGGACACCAGGGGATAAGCCCTCTGCTGGTTAGACATGGTATTTACAGGTTTACATACATAACAGAAGACATGCCCCCGGCCCCCTGTAGACCGCATGAAAGGACCCGTGGTGGCATGATAGCTGCAAGACTCTTACAACAGGAGCTCATAAATGAGCACTTTGCCTGAAAGAACGTTGGTGGTATTTACAAGGCTGACACATGGTTGTGTGTGCAGGTCATACATCAATGGTGGGCATCATCTTGGTGACAGTTAATGTTTAAGTTGGTTGCAGTTAAGTGTAATTATACTCTTTGATGTTCAGAAATCACCAGTGTGTAATGGTTCAGCTATCTGAGCCAACGCGCAGCAAGGTTTCGTTAAATAAAAAACATTTAAGCCGAACATTTGTCTGAAATCATAAGTATTTCTGTAAAAAACAACCCTTCCCGCCCCACCTGCCCCCCCCCACCCCGCTTCTCCTCCCCACCTCTACCCCTTCCCCTCTTTACTCCAAGCCGCCTGGCCAAGGAGCTCCTCAGGCGATGCTTCATGGGGAGGTAGGGGGGAATGATGGCTGAACTGCTGCTTGGACGAATACGGGAGAGGATGGTCCCGAGATGGAAACGTGCTCCGAGCCAGAAGCAAGATGTTGCTCCTGGCTCTCCTGTGTTGTTGACAATGGGGGTGCAGCACCTTGGGGTACAGTGCCGCTCTCCGGGACCACTGGAAGCCCTCTGCCACTAGTGTTCCTGGCTGACATCTCCAGAGCCTCCTCCATCTCTTCCATGTTATGTATTATTTGTTGGACAAAAACCCGGTGCCAACTATGTTCTTGGTGCTTAGTAGGCTTATTGCTGTTGGTGAATCTCCCTCGTGCCTCCCACAACAGCCAAATAAGCACACACCACACCCACACACGCTTTCAGTCCCTCTCTGCTCCCTCTCTCTCCTCTTCTGCGCATGTAATGATGACCCCTGACCTTCTGAATCACGGGAAACGAGCGTTGCCATGCCGTTGCTAAGGACAGCGACACTTTACAGCAGAAGGTCAGAGAGATTTAATGCTAATGCCCATTTCATATTGCTCGTGGTAATGGCCAATTTCTAAAATGGAGACTAGGGGCTTTGAGAATGGACAACAAGCCAGTGATCTGAAAACCCATTTTTACCGCACACGCCAGAAATAATGCCCATTTTTGGGCGATCTGCACAAAAGTGTAAAATCTAGCCCATTGTACTTTCCAGATTAGAATCTAAATAAAAATCAATTTTATTTATAATTTTTAAGTTTTATCTCTAGTGCATTTACTTTGTATTGCAACATGACAGCACAATTTAAAAATAATGATTTAGAAGGACATAAAATGAGAAAACAACATCACTGATTATGAATCAATGCATAAGTTATAATAACTTGCTTTTGTGAATGATAAAGTTATGCCTTTATTCAAATAAACTTTCTTCATCTGTTTCAGACAAAAAAGCTCTCACATTATGATGTGAATTATCAACATTGACTTGACAGAACTTACTGAAGCATTAACAATTTCATTGTGCTATTTTATTAATAGAAGAATTGTAAAGTTAGTCTGTCTGATTGGTCATTTGGTTTATTTGTTTAATACTGCTGAACCTGGCTCCATCAGATCCTGCTGGATTATTGAATCACCATTAGTCTTTCATGGCAAATGAACCCTTCAGCATTTAACAGAGATGAACATTTTGATTAAACTGAAAAGTTCAAAGTACACTGATAAAAACAGCTCTTCAATGCAGTTATTTTTTTAATAGAATAGATGTTTAGATGAAAAGTTATTGGAGCAAGTAATGAATGATAAGTCCCTCTCTACTCCAGGGTTGCCAACTTATGGTTGATTGTATTCCTGGAGGTTTCATCTCATGACCTCTTGCTTCCAATTACCCCCGCGCCCCCCCACTTCCACCATTGGTCGTCCAATAGGTCCATCCTTACAGAGCACTGCCTTCCCACGCCAGTTGAAAAGTGAGCTGATTCTTCATTATCCAATTGGAAGATCCTTGACTTTTAATCAAATGGCCTTTTCCACCATCTCCAATACTATTATATCTAATATAAGGAACGTGATCAAAAAAGAAATTTAAACACTTTTTTTAATGCTGCTATAAATTTTCTCCTGGTTTGCTCGCAGTGCTGTGCAAGAGATAATACTTTAATTCCTGGAGATTCTCGGACAATCCTGGAGGGTTGGCAATCCTAACCTACGCTCAGCTGCACTGTTATCTAGTATGGTTGTACATCGAACTGAATGATAAACAAAGAAGTTCCTTGTCAGAATTCCTCTGCACCATAACATCAATTTTGTGAAGAATCTTTTACTAAGTTGCTGTTGCAATGTTTTACTACTTCAGTTAGTGGTGGTGACAGATTAGGAAAAGGGGAGGTGCAAAGAGACCTGGGTGTCATGGTACATCAGTCATTGAAGGTTGGCATGCAGGTACAGCAGGCGGTTAAGAAAGCAAATGGCATGTTGGCCTTCATAGCGAGGGGATTTGAGTACAAGGGCAGGGAGGTGTTGCTACAATTGTACAGGGCCTTGGTGAGGCCACACCTGGAGTATTGTGTACAGTTTTGGTCTCCTAACCTGAGGAAGGACATTCTTGCTATTGAGGGAGTGCAGCGAAGGTTCACCAGACTGATTCCCGGGATGGCGGGACTGACCTATCAAGAAAGACTGGATCAACTGGGCTTGTATGCACTGGAGTTCAGAAGAATGAGAGGGGACCTCATAGAAACGTTTAAAATTCTGACGGGGTTAGACAGGTTAGATGCAGGAAGAATGTTCCCAATGTTGGGGAAGTCCAGAACCAGGGGACACAGTCTAAGGATAAGGGGGAAGCCATTTAGGACCGAGATGAGGAGGAATTTCTTCACCCAGAGAGTGGTGAACCTGTGGAATTCTCTACCACAGAAAGTTGTTGAGGCCAATTTGCTAAATATATTCAAAAAGGAGTTAGATGAAGTCCTTACTACTAGGGGAATCAAGGGGTATGGTGAGAAAGCAGAAATGGGGTACTGAAGTTGCATGTTCAGCCATGAACTCATTGAATGGCGGTGCAGGCTAGAAGGGCCGAATGGCCTACTCCTGCACCTATTTTCTATGTTTCTATGTTTCTATGTTCATTTGGCTGACATGCTGGGGTAGATTTTCAACTTGCTACCTAGGCATAAAACTAATATTTGCTGATCAGCCACCCATTATATAAAATGATTGATTTTCAATTAAATAAATTATTTTGCCCACAATACCAGCTTTGCACCTGGACAGCAATTAAAAAATTTGCTCCGATGTGCCTTCAGCTAATTCAGCAGCAGAACAGTATGAGGGCAGAGTTGGCTAAAGTGTAATAGGAAAACAGATTAAAGAATGAGACGTTAGATGAGCAGTGGCAGACATTTAAAGAGATATTTCATAACTCGCAACAAAAATTTATCCCAATGAGAAGGAAAGACTGTAAGACAAGGGATAACCATCCATGGCTAACTAAGGAAATAAGGGATGGTAATGTTGTGCATCTGTAAAGCATGCACTCCCATGTTCTGCCACCAGGGAGCTCATCCCCTGAAGTCCCAAGGGATCCCAGCATCCCTTGGGAGCACTGTATATAAGCCTGGAATGTCTTATTAAAGACTGAGGTCACTGTTAATTTAACCACCATGTGTGCAGCCTCATCTGTGTTAGGAACACAATAACTGGCGACGAGAATACGAATACAACGCAAAGATGCAGCAAATTTTAACATCCTGGAGAAGTTCTCGGAGGGTGAGGACCGGGAAGCCTATGTCAAACGGCGAGACCAGTAATTTGTAGCCAACGAAGCTGGACGGAGAAGGAAGCGCTGCAAAAAGGAGAGCGGTCCTCCTCACAGTCTGCGGGGCACCGACCAACAGCCTCATGAAGAATCTTCTGGCTCCGATGAAAACCAGAGATAAGTCATATGAGGAGCTGCATACACTGGTTCGGGAGCATCTTAACCCGAGGGAGAGCATGCTGATGGCGAGGTATCGGTTCTACACGTGCCAGCGATCTGAAGGTCTATGTTGGCGAGCTAAGGCAACTTGCAGGACAATGGGAGTTTGATGGCTACCTGGAGCAAATGCTCAGAGACTTTTTTGTACTGGGCATTGGCCACGAGACCATCCTATAAAAACTTTTGACTGTAGAGACACCGACCCTCAGTAAGGCCATTGCGATAGCACAGGCATTTATGTCCACCAGTGATAACACCAAACAAATCTCTCAGCACACAAGTGCTAGCAATGTTCATAAATTAACTGGAACTGTGTTTGCGAGCAGAAATCTCCAGGGCAGAACCCATGAGTCTGCAACTGCCAGCAGGCCTCAGGTGACCCAAACAAAGGATAAATTCAAGGCAATTCACATCTTATTGGCGTTGTGGAGGCTCCCATTCAGCCTATTCATGCCGCTTCAAAGGGTATGTTTGCAAGAGCTGTGGAACAATGGAGCACCTCCAACGAGCTTGCAAACGAGCTGCAAGCTCTGCAAAACCTGCTAACCACCACGTGGCAAAGGAAGATCGGTCTATGGTGGATCAAAGCAATTTTGTTCCTCAGAGAGAGGAGACAGATGCTGAAGTATACGGGGTGCACACATTTTCGACGAAATGTCCACCTATAGTGCTAAACGTAAAATTGAATGGCTTACCCGTAGCCATGGAACTGGACACTGGCGCTAGCCAATCCATCATGAGTAAAAAGATGTTTGAGAGACTGTGGTGCAACAAGGCATTCAGACTAGCCCTGAGCCCCACCCACACAAAACTAAGAATGTACACCAAACAGCTTATCACTGTCCTGGGCAGCGCCATGGTCAAGGTCACCTACGAGGGCAAGGTGCACGAACTGCCACTCTGGATTGTCCCGGGCGATAGCCCCACACTGCTTGGAAGGAGCTGGCTGGGCAAAATCCGCGGGAACTGGGATGACATCCAAGCACTTTCACGTGTCGATGAGGCCTCATGTACCCAGGTTCTGAACAAATGTCATTCCCTTTTTGAGCCAGGCATTGGAAACTTTTCCGGGGCGAAGGTGCAGATCCACTTGGTCCCAAAGGCATGACCCATTCACCACAAGGCACGAGCGGTACCTCACATGATGAGGGAGAGAGTGGAAATCGAGCTGGACAGGCTGCAACACGAGGGCATCATCTCCCCAGTGGAATTCAGCGAGTGGGCCAGCCCGATTGTTCCAGTACTCAAAAGTGATGGCACAGTCAGGATTTGCGGTGATTAAAAAGAAACTATTAATCGTTTCTCGTTATAGGATCAATACCCGCTACCTAAGGCAGACGGCCTATTTGCGATGCTGGCAGGAGGCAAGACGTTCACCAAGCTCGACCTGACTTCGGCCTACATGATGCAGGAGCTGGAGGAGTCTTCGAAGGGCCTCACCTGCATCAACACGTACAAGGGACTGTTCATCAACAACAGATGCCCGTTTGGATTTCGGTTGGCTGCAGCGATCTTCCAGAGAAACATGGAGAGCCTACTCAAGTCGGTACCACACACGGTGGTCTTTCAGGACGACATATTGGTCACGGGTCGGGATACTGCCGAGCACTTACAAAACCTGGAGGAGGTCTCCAGCGACTGGATTGCATAGGGCTGCGGCTGAAGAGGTCGAAATGCGTCTTCATGGCAACAGAAGTGGAGTTTTTGGGGAGAAAGATCGCGGCGGACGGCATTCGGCCCACAGACGCCAAGACAGAGGCTATCAGGAACGCGCCCAGGCCACAGAACGTCACGGAGCTGCGGTCGTTCCTGCGACTCCTCAACTATTTTGGTAACTTCCTACTAGGGTTAAGCACCCTTTTAGAGCCCCTACATGTGTTATTGTGCAAAGGTGAGAACTGGGTATGGGGAAAAAAACAATTAATTGCTTTTGATAAAGCCAGAAACATTTTATGCTCCAACAAGCTGCTTGTATTGTTCACCCATGTAAAAGACTTGTGCTAGCATGTGACGCATCGTCGTACGGAGTCGGGTGTGTATTACAACAAGCTAACGTTGCGGGGAAGTTGCAACCTGTCGCCTATGCTTCCAGGAGCTTGTCTAAGGCCGAGAGGGCCTACAGCATGATTGAGAAAGAGGCATCAGCGTGTGTGTTCGGGGTAAAGAAAATGCATCAGTACCTGTCTGGCCTCAAATTTGAGCTGGAACCCAATCACAAGCCCCTCACATCCCTGTTTGCTGAAAACAAGGGGTAAATACTAATGCTTCAGCCCGCATACAAAGGTGGGCACTCACACTATCAGCGTATAACTATACGATCCGCCACAGGCCAGGCACCGAGAACTGTACAGATGCTCTCAGTCGACTACCATTGCCCACCACGGGGGTGGAAATGGCGCAGCCTGCAAACTTGTTGATGGTGGCGCAGCCCGCAGAACTCAGCAAAGGAGGACAAAGGGTTTGATTAGGGCAGGGAAAATAGAATACAAGAGGAAACTTGCAGAGAACATTAAAATGGACTGCAAAAGCTTCGATAGATATGTAAAGAGAAAAAGGTTAGCAAAGACAAACGTAGGTCCCCTGCAGTCAGAATCAGGGGAAGTCATAACTGGGAACAAAGAAATGGCAGACCAACTGAACAAGTATTTTGGTTCGGTATTCACTAAGGAGGACACAAACAACCTTCCGGATATAAAAGGGGTCAGAGGGTCTCGTAGGAAGGAGGAACTGAGGGAAATCCTTATTAGTCGGGAAATTGTGTTGGGGAAATTGATGGGATTGAAGGCCGATAAATCCCCAGGGCCTGATGGTCTGCATCCCAGAGTACTTGAGGAGGTGGCCTTGGAAATAACGGATGCATTGACAGTCATTTTCCAACATACCGTAGACTCTGGATCAGTTCCTATAGAGTGGAGGGTAGCCAATGTAACCCCACTTTTTAAAAAAGGAGGGAGAGAGAAAACAGAGAATTATAGACCGGTCAGCCTGACATCGGTAGTGGGTTAAATGATGGAATCAATTATTAAGGATATCATAGCAGCGCATTTGGAAAGAGGTGACATGATAGGTCCAAGTCAGCATGGATTTGTGAAAGGGAAATCATGCTTGACAAATCTTCTGGAATTTTTTGAGGATGTTTCCAGTAGAGTGGACAAGGGAGAACCAGTTGATGTGGTGTATTTGGACTTTCAGAAGGCTTTCAACAAGGTCCCACACAAGAGATTAATGTGCAAAGTTAAAGCACATGGGATTGGGGGTAGTGTGCTGACGTGGATTGAGAACTGGTTGTCAGACAGGAAGCAAAGAGTAGGACTAAATGCCTACTTTTCACAATGACAGGCAATGAATAGTGGGGTACCGCAGGGTTCTGTGTTGGGGCCCCAGCTGTTTACATTGCACATTAATGATTTAGACGAGGTGATTAAATGTAGTATCTCCAAATTTGTGGATGACACCAAGTTGGGTGGCAGTGTGAGCTGCGAGGAGGATGCTATGAGGCTCCAGAGTGACTTGGATAGGTTAGGTGAGTGGGAAAATGCATGGCAGATGAAGTATAATGTGGATAAATGTGAGGTTATCCACTTTGGTTGTAAAAACAGAGAGACAGACTATTTTCTGAATGGTGACAGATTAGGAAAAGGGGAGGTGCAACGAGACCTGGGTGTCATGGTACATCAGTCATTGAAGGTTGGCATGCAGGTACAGCAGGCGGTTAAGGAAGCAAATGGCATGTTGGCCTTCATAGCGAGGGGATTTGAGTACAGGGGCAGGGAGGTGTTATTACAGTTGTAATAAGGCCTTGGTAAGGCCACACCTGGAGTATTGTGTACAGTTTTGGTCACCTAACTTGAGGAAGAACATTCTTGCTATTGAGGAAGTGCAGCGAAGGTTCACCAGACTGATTCCCGGGATGGCGGGACAGACATATCAAGAAAGACTGGGTCGACTGGGCTTGTATTCACTGGAGTTGAGAAGAATGAGAGGGGATCTCATAGAAACGTTTACAATTCTGACGGGTTTAGACATGTTAGATGCAGGAAGAATGTTCCCAATGTTGGGGAAGTCCAGAACCAGGGGTCACAGTCTCAGGATAGGGGGTAAGCCATTTAGGACCGAGATGAGGAGAAACTTCTTCACCCAGAGAGTGGTGAACCTGTGAATTCTCTACCACAGAAAGTTGTTGAGGCCAATTCACTAAATATATTCAAAAAGGAGTTAGATGCAGTCCTTACTACTAGGGGGATCAAGGGGTATGGCGAGAAAGCAGGAATGGGGTACTGAAGTAGCATGTTCAGCCATGAACTCATTGAATGGCAGTGCAGACTCGAAGGGCCGAATGGCCTACTCCTGCACCTATTTTCTATGTTTCTATGTTTATATGTCATGGCCCACCAGATTAGGACTTGGACCAGCCAAGATCCTCTGCTGTCCCTCGTAAAAAACTGTGTACTGCATGGGAGCTGGGCCAGCATCCCCGTTGAAATGTAAGAGCCAATCAAGCCGTTCCAGCGGCGAAAGGACGAGTTGTCCATTCAGGCAGACTGCCTGTTGTGGGGTAACCGCATAGTGCTACCAAAAAAGGGCAGGGAGACGTTCATCTCGGATCTCCACAGCACACCCGGGTATAGTCATGATGAAAGCGATAGCCAGATCCCACGTGTGGTGGCCCGGTATCGATCCTGACTTAGAGTCCTGTGTACGGCAATGCAGCGCATGTGCTCAGTTGAGCAACGTGCCCAGAGAGGCACCACTAAGTTTGTGGTCCTGGCCCTCCAGACCATGGTCGAGGATCCATGTCGACTATGTGGGTCCGTTTCTCGGTAAAATGTTCCTGGTGGTGGTGGATGCTTTATCAAAATGGATTGAATGTGAAATAATGTCGGGAAGCACCGCCACTGCCACCATTGAAAGCCTGAGGGCCATGTTTGCCACCCAAGGCCTGCCTGACATACTTGTCACTGACAACGGGCTATGTTTCACCAGTGCCGAATTTAAAGAATTCATGACCCACAATGGGATCAAACATGTCACCTCGGCCCCGTTTAAACCAGCCTCCAATTGGCAGACAGAGCGGGCAGTACAAACCATCAAACAGAGCCTTAAACGAGTCACAGAATGCTCACTTCAAACCCGCCTGTCCCGAGTACTGCTCAGCTACTTCACGAGACCCCACTCGCTCACAGGGGTGCCCCCGGCTGAGTTACTCATGAAAAGGCCACTTAAAACCAGACTCTCATTGGTTCACCTCAACCTGCATGATCGGGTAGAGAGCAGGCTGCAGCAACAAAATGTAAACGATGGTCACGCCACTGTGTCACGGGAAATTGATCTGAATGACCCTGTGTATGTGCTAAACTATGGACATGGTCCCAAGTGGATTACGGGCACGGTGATAACTAAAGAAGGGAATAGGGTGTTTGTAGTCAAACTAGACAATGGACAAATTTGCAGAAAGCACCTGGACCAAACGAGGCTGCGGTTCACAGACTGACCTGAACAACCCACAGCAGACACCACCTTTCTCGAGCCCACAACACACACCCAAAGGATCAACGACACCACGTCAGTCTAGGAAATCAAACCCATCATGCCCAACAGCCCAGCAAGGCCAGGCAGCCCTGCAGGGCCAACAACACACCAGCCCAGCGAGGGCACAGCCAACACACTAGAACAGACATTTGTACCAAGGCGGTCCACCAGGGAAAGAAAGGCTCCCGACCGCTTCACCTTGTAAATAGTTTTCACTTTGACTTTGGGCGGGGGAGTGATGTTGTGTATCTGTAAACATGCACTCCCATGTTCCACCACCAGGGAGCTCATCCTCTGAAGTCCCAAGGGATTCCAGCATATAAGCCGGCCCCTAAGGCCTGTTCCTCACTCTGGAGTGTCTTATTAAAGACTGAGGTTACTGTTACTTTAACCTCCCTGTGTGCAGTCTCATCTGTGTTCGGAACACAATAGGTATCAATTGAAAACAAGGGCATACAAGACTAGTGGGAGGCCAAATGATTGGGAAACTTTTAAAAAGCCAGCAAAGGATGACTAAAAAAATGATATAGAGAGGGAAGATAGATTATGAAAGTAAACGAGCACAAAATATAAAAATAGATAGTAAGAGTTTCTATAGGTACATAAAAAGGAAAAGAGTGGCTAAAGTAAATGTTGGTCCCCTAGAGGATAAGTCTGGGAATTAATAATGGAGAACAGGGAAATGGCAGCGATGTTGAACAAATATTTTGTATCAGTCTTCTCGACAGAAGACACTAAAAACATCCCAATAGTGGATAATCAAGGGGCTTTAGTGAGGGAGGAATTAAATATAATCACTATCACTAATGAAGTAGTACTCGGTGAAATAATGGGACTAAAGGTGGATTGGAAAACCGCAAATGTATTTAAAAAAGGAAGCAGACAAAAAGCAGGAAACTATAGACCAGTTAGCCTAAAATTTGTCATTGGGAAAATGCTGGAGTCCATTATTAAGGAAGCAGTAGTGGGATATTTGGAAAAGCATAATTCAATCAAGCAGAGTCAGTATGGTTTTATGAAAGGGAAATCAAGTTTAACAAATTTGCTGGAGTTCTTTGAGGAAGTAACGAGCAGGGTGGAAAATGGGGAACCAGTGGATGTGGTGCATTTGGATTTCCAGAAGGCACTAGATAAGGTGCCACAGAAAAGGTTACTGCACAAGATAAAAGTTTGCAGGGTTGGAGGTAATATATTAGCATGGATAGAGGATTGGCTATCTAACAGAAAACAGAGAGTCGGGATAAATGGGTAATTTTCCAGTTGGCAAACAGTGACTAGTGTGGTGCCGCAGGGATCGGTGCTGGGTCCTCAACTATTTACAATCTATATTAATGACTTAGATGAAGGGACCAATTGTCATGTAGCCAAGTTTGCTGATGATACAAAGATGGGTGGGAAAGCAAATTGTGAGGAGGACACAACAAATCTGCAAAGGGATATAGACAGGCTAAGTGAGTGGACAAAAATTTGGCAGATGGAGTAAATGTTGGAAAATGTGAGGTTATCCACTTTGGCAGAAAAAATAGAAAAGCAAATTATAATTTAAATCGAGAAAAATTGCAAAGTGCTGCAGGACAGAGAGACCTGGGGGTCCTTATGCATGAAACACAAAAAGTTAGTATGCAGGTACAACAAATAATCAGGAAGTCAAATAGAATGTTGGCCTTTAGTGCAAGGGGGATAGCGTATAAAAGCAGAGAATCCTGCTACAACTGTACAGGGTTTTGGTGAGGCCACACCTAGAGTACTGCGTACAATTTTGGTCTCCGTATTTAAGGAGGGATATACTTGCATTGGAGGCTGTTCAGAGAAGGTTCACTAGGTTGATTCTGGAGATGAGGGGGTTGACTCATGAGGATAGATTGAGTAAGTTGGGCCTATACTCATTGGAGTTCAGAAGAATAAGAGGTAATCTTATCGAAATATATAAGATAATAAGAGGACTCGACAAGGTGGATGCAGAGAGAATATTTCCACTCATAGGGGGAAATTAAAACTAGGGGACAGTCTCAGAATAAGGGGCCACCCGTTTAAAACTGAGATGAGGAGGAACTTCATCTCTCAGACGGTTGTAAATCTATGGAATTCTCTGCCCCAGAGAGCTGTGGAGGCTGGGTCATTGAAAATATTTAAGGCAGTGATAGACAGATTTTTGAGCAATAATGGAATAAGGGGTTATGGGGAGTGGGCAGGGAAATGGAGCTGAGCCCAAGATCAGATCAGCCATGATCTTATTAAATGGCGGAGCAGGCTCGAGGGTCCAGGTGGGCTGCTCCTGATCCTATTTCTTATGTTCTTATGTTCTTATGTACTCACAGAGATGTTTGAATTACTACAAATGATTATTTTCCTTTACACCCTAACAGCACAGAGTTAACATTCATAGCTGAGCTTTTAACTTCATTCTATATCATTGAGAAAGTACGGCCTAGGAATTCGGCGGTTTAGCACCGGCCTTCACCGCCTGATTCAGGGGAAAAGATGGCAGTCCGCCCACTGCTCACGGGTCCCGCGGTGACCGCCATTTTTGGCTGGGCAGCAGCGTTGCAGGTGTCCATGCTCACTAAAATTCTGGAGATTATGCAGATGATAATGTCAGTGATTGTGCAATGCTTACTTGACAACGATCTGCAATTTTCAACTTCGCCGCTCCACTTACCGGTAAATGTTAATTGTGACCAGCTGAGCAAGTGTGGACAGGCAGGAAGGAGGCTCCAGCAGCATTATTTAAAGGGATCATCAGCAACAATTTGCAGCTGACATGTTTCTTCAACTTGAATGGCTCTGTGGAACTTTCTGCAACTCTCGCAGCTTTATAAAATGTTTTCAAGTTCCTAAGGTAACAGAGTTTTGGGGCAAGTGGAGAAAGCCTTCTTTCTTATTTAAAGGCTTTTGCTCACAATTCTTGTTCACAGTCATGGGGTCTTGGCTGTCAGTTCCCCTGACGCTCAAGTATATTAGGGAGAGGGAGCAGAGGCAACAAAGAAGAGGAGAAGATGCGTGCAGAGGGAGGAGGAAAAGGGTCAGGAGGGCTCACAACAGCCTTAGCCACCTAAGTACGTCCAAGACCACTTAAGTGAGGAGCAGTGTATTAGGAGGCTCCGCTTCACCAAGGAGGTGGTCACAGAACTTTACCACCTCCTGCAACCAGACCTGCAGCCTGAGAACAGGGTGACAACGGCTCTCCCAGTGGCCTCAAGGTGATTGTGGCTCTGATTTTCTTCACCAGCAGATCCTTCCAGTCTACAGCAGGAAACATAGCTAGCATCTCCCAGTTCACTGTCCATCGCTGCATCCGGGAGGTTAGTGATGCTCACTACACCAAGAAAAGTGACTATGTTTTATTCTTTCTAAACAGAGAGAAGCATAAGGAGTGTGCATGCGGCTTTGCCAGGATAGTGGCTTCCCGATGGTGCAGGGTGCCATCAACTGCACCCAAGTGACTTTGCAGGAACTGCATAATGTTATGTTTTCAGCACGACATCACAAACACATACCAGCTCTAAATGGCTGAAAAGTTCAGGAAAGCTGTCAGGTGACCTGAACTGTTTATTCTTGTAAACAGTACTGGCTGCAATGCCACAGTAGTCCACTGGGTGGAGCTATATATGTTACACTTCTCCCTCCTTAATGAAGAAGTAATTATAACAAACACTCATCATACAAAACTTGCATGCTCATACATAACAAAAGATATGGGGCTAGACTTCCACTTTTGTGCAGATTGCACAAAAATGGGCGTTATTTCCAGCGTTGGCAGTTAATATGGGTTTTGAGATCACCGGACTATTGCCATTTTCAAAACACCAACTTTCCACTTTATAAAATGGGCATTACCACAAGCAATGTGAAATGGGCATTAGCGTTAATTATTTTTACCCTCTGCCATAGACTGTCGGTGTCCATAGCAACACCATGGTAACGGTCGTTTCACGCATTTCAGAAGGTCAGAGGTCATCAATACATGCGCAGAAGAGGAGAGAGAGAGAGAGGGAGCAGAGAGGAACTGAAAGCTTGTGTGGGTGTGTTGTGTGGTTGTTTGGCTGTTGTGGCAGGTAGAAGGGAGATTTACCAGCAGCAAATATAATTGTGAGCACAAGTAACGTTGTTCCCATGGAGTTGTTGGGGAAAAAAAATATAGTTCAAATGGAAGGGATGGAGGAGACGACACAACACGCTGTGGAGACTGAGGGTGCTGGCGAAAGCAGTGAGGTGGGAGAGGAACTATTGGGAGGACGAAAACGAGCTCGGAGATTCTCCAATGAGGCAAATGCTTCCCTCCTACAGGAGGTGGAGTCACGCTGGGGTCAATTGACCCGGGGTGGGCATGGAAAGCTCATCCCAAAGGTTCACCAGAGGATATGGGCCGACATAGCCGAGATGGTCTCGTCAGCAACGAACAGGTTCGTGAGGACAACCAGTGCCGCAAGCACTGGAATGACCTTGTCAGAACTGCCAGAGTAAGTATTACATAGAAACATAGAAACATAGAAAATAGGTGCAGGAGTAGGCCATTTGGCCCTTCGAGCCTGCACCACCATTCAATATGATCATGGCTGATCATGCACTTCAGTACCCCATTCCTGCTTTCTCTCCATACCCCTTGATCCCTTTAGCCGTAAGAGCCATATCTAACTCACTTTTGAATATATCTAACAAATTGGCCTCAACAACTTTCTGTGGTAGAGAATTCCACATGGTCACAACTCTCTGAGTGAACAAGTTTCTCCTCATCTCAGTCCTAAATGGCTTACCCCTTATTCTTAGACTGTGACCCCTGGTTCTGGACTTCCTCAACATCGGGAACATTCTTCCTGCATCTAACCTGTCCAATCCCATCAAAATTTTATATGTTTCTATGAGATCCCCTCTCATTCTTCTAAATTCCATTGAATATAAGCTGAGTCGATCCAGTCTTTCTTCATATGTCAGTCCTATCATCCCAGGAATCAGTCTGGTGAACCTTCATTGCACTGCCCCAATAGCAAGAATGTCCTTCCTCAGATTAGGAGACCAAAACTGAACACAATATTCAAGGTGTGGCCTCACCAAGGCCCTGTACAACTGTAGTAAGACTTCCCTGCTCCTATACTCAAGTCCTCTCGCTATGAAAGCCAACATGTCATTTGCCTTCTTCACCGCCTGCTGTACCTGTATGCCAACTTTTAATGACTGACGTACCATGACACCCAGGCCTCATTGCACCTTCTCTTTTACTAATCTGTCACCATTCAGATAATAATCTGCCTTCCTGTTTTTACCACCAAAGTGGATAACCTCACATTTATCCACATTATACCGCATCTGCCATGTATTTGCCCATTTACTTACATGTACTTATATATTTATATAATTTGAATTGTAAGTGTAATGAGTGAATAAATCAGAAGTGATGTCTTGCACCGGGAATGTTTTACTCAAAGCCCGCATTGACGGTGTACGTCTTTAGGTAAATAATGATATTTTTCGTAATAATCATGATTACATCTGTCAGTTACATGTTGTATCAGTCTCTGTGACAGTACCTCGCAATGATCTCATGCAATGATCTCATGCCATGTCGTGCTGGTGTTACCTTTTACAGATTAAGCTTTCGAAGAATAGGGCCGAGCAGAGGCGAACGGGTGGCAGGTCACCAGTCATCAGCGAGCTCACCGATATCGAGGAGCGTGTGCTGGCCCTAGTGGGGAGCCACCCTCGGTCGGCCACGCAAGCAGCAGCAGCAGAGCCTGATGTGATGCCACGTGATTAAAGTATACACCATTGTGTGATGTAAAGTCAATAGATGCCACACCCACTCATATCCGAACAATAATAGAAACATAGAAACATGGAAAATAGGTGCAGGAGTAGGCCATTCGGCCCTTCGGGCCTGCACGACCATTCAATATGATCATGGCTGATCATGCACTTCAGTACCCCATTCTTGCTTTCTCTCCATACCCCTTGATCTCTTTAGCCGTAAGGGCCACATCTAATTCCCTTTTGAATATATCTAACGAACTGGCCTCAACAACTTTCTGTGGTAGAGAATTCCACAGGTTCACAATTCTCTGAGTGAAGAATTTTCTCCTCATCTCGTCCTAAATGGCTTACCCCTTATCCTTAGCCTGTGACCTCTGGTTCTGGACTTCCCCAACATCGGGAACATTCTTCCTGCATCTAACCTGTCCAATCCTGTCAGAATGTTATGTGTTTCTATGAGATTCCCTCTCATTATTCTAAATTCTATTGAATATAAGCCTAGTCGATCCAGTCTTTCTTCATATGTCAGTCCTGTCATCCCGGGAATCAGTCAGGTGAACCTTCACTGCACTGCCTTAATAGCAAGAATGTCCTTCCTCAGATTAGGAGACCAAAACTGTACACAATATTCAAGGTGTGGTCTCACCATGGCCCTGTACAATTGCAGTAAGACCTCCCTGCTCCTATACTCAAATCCTCTCGCTATGAAGGCCAACATGCCATTTGCCTACTTCACCACCTGCTGTACCTGCATGCCAACTTTCAATGACTGATGTACCATGACTCATTGCACCTCCCCTTTTAATAATCTGTCACCATTCAGATAATAATCTGCCTTCCTGTTTTTACCACCAAAGTGGATAACCTCACATTTATCTACATTATACCGCATCTGCCATGTATTTGCCCACTCACCTAACCTGTCAAGTCACCCTGCAGCCTCTCAGCATCCTCCACACAGCTCACACTGCCACCCAGCTGCAAACTTGGAGATATTACATTCAATTCCTTCATCTAAATCATAAATGTATATGATAGATGATTGATAAAAGTGTTATCTAAATAATGATGGCCTCATGAGAATCATTGCAATGCAGAATTTTTTCATGGTCATGAAATGTGATGTCTGTGATGATTTTGATAGTGGTAGTGCTTTTGTCGTGCATATGCTGTGTGTAGCATTAGAATCACCTTGTGACCCTAGCACCCCATTCTCCTCTAATAACCTCATATATGTTTTGTAGCTCAGCCAACAGCGCAGCCCCATGCAACACCACTGAACCAAGAAGCTGGGGGTCTGGGGCGGACACACTGGATGATCGTGAATCTGGTGCTGAGGAGCCCCGATTATCGCCCATAGCGCTTGCAGGGTGCCTTCTCCACGAATGACACTGCAGACTTCAAGGGGCATGCATTGCCAAGCTCCAAAATGCATTCGACATCGATTACATCTAGTGCTCCTGCGGCCATGCCCTCCTCCACCATGGAGGTACCGGGCCCAAGCAACTCACCGCAGGGCACATGAGGTGTCTTCATGAAGGCGCCGACCACGAGGAAGTTGGTTCGATGCAGCAGATCTGCTCCACGAGCGGAAAATCTGAGCGGCGACATGGAACACTTGTCCAGGAGGAGTGTTGACATAGGTCAGCAGACCCTCCAGACAATGGGGAGCATGTCCCAACAGCTGGCCAGCATGTCCGCCACCATGACCCAGTACATGTCGCGGATAGCGGAGGCCCTGGAGGTGACAGCCAGGAAAACTGGTGGCAGAGGGCTCCCAGTAGTCCCGGAGCATAGCATTGCATCCCAAGGTGCCACACCCCCATTGCCAATGACACATGAGAGCAAGGAGGAAGGTCTTGCTTCTGTCTCGGAGCACGTTCCCTCCTTAGGACCGTCCTCTCCCCTATCCGGCCAACCAGCGGTTGTGCTGTCATCCCCGCCAATGAAGCAGTGCCTGAGGAGCTCCTCGGCAAAGCAGCTTGGAGTCAGGAGGGGAAGGGGAAGAGGTAGAGGTGGGAAGGAGAAACGGGGGGCGGGGGGTGGGGGAGGAAATTGAGGTGCATGGCTGCAGGAGTTGTATTGGTCACAGTTTTTTTATGTTGTGATTGCTATTTTGTTGGGAGGTTAGGGGGGAGAGGGGTACCTTGTTTTTTTGCATTTGTGTTCTTTGATTACAAAGTTTTGTTTGAAATGTAAACACTTTTATGAATTATATAAATGTTATCAATTTGTTGTGGGGTGGGGTGGGGGTGGGGTGTTTTTTGCAGTTATAATTATGATTTTATACAAATGTTCTCATTAAATATTTTTTATTTCACATAACCTTGTTGCGCATTGTCTCAGATAAGACCGCTTCTCCATGTAAGTGCGTGGGGGTGTAAGTTCTCATCCTCCTCCTCAATGTGCCACCTCTTTGATTGGGCCCATAATGCTCTTGAATATACCTTCTTCTAGCTCTAGTCTGCAGCATGTGCATAGTCATCAAGACAGCTGAGAAATTACAGGCCCCATTACAATAACAATCAGTATTAGACCTATTGTTCACAAACAATAAATGTTACTATTAAAAGACCCAAAATAAATTCAAATCGTGCACAGTCTGATAAGATGTTTGTTCAGATGTTCAAATCACCTTAAATGAACTGTACAGTACATCAAAACTCCCCAGAACTTGAAGCAGCCTTTAATGTGACCCGACTTCCGATTTACAACATGGCGTCCATATCGCTGGGTTTAGTTCAGGTGAGAGCAACTTTTTCTCAGCGGTTTTTTCGGTGAGCGATATTTTCAGCGCTACGTGGGCAAGGTGCCGAAAATAACGCTCGGCGATATTATGGGCATTATTTTCGCCCATTCTGATCTTGACGGCAAAACAAAGTGGACAGGCGGTATTATTCATTCTACATGCCAAAAGTAACGCTGGGCCATAAGTGAGCGATATATGGGCATTAGTTTCCATTTTGTTGCTAAATGAGCGATATCTGGGCATTATGCCTCATCTCAGTGTTAAAATGGACGTTAAGTGGGCGGTATCGATGCAAAAAAAGTGGAAAGTGTAGGCCATGGACTTAATTTGCCATATTTACAAATCAAGCTTAACTATTTGTTTTCTGTTTCGAAGAGGATACTTTTGCTCTCAAACAAAACCTTCCAAACACGGTGTCGAACTTAGACTCATTTGAGGCTGATCCTGAGGAAAATGTTCCTCCAAGGGATGTCCTTGATTTACATTTGAACTCTCGAACTTCAGACTGTTTGTCTGCCTGACTAGGACTCAGACATAAATTCTGACTTTCTCTTGGATGTGTTTCCACTACATTTGATGTAGGATGTGCTACTGGTACTTTACTTGCATCAAAACTATCTGCTGAGTCAGAAATAATCGAATCCATCACGTATGTATGCTTGGGTTTCTAGCCACCAGGTGGCGCCACCGTCGCAGGTCATTGGACTGTGTGCACGTGTGTGCGGCCCAGGTATAAAAGGCCAGCCATTTGTAATGTAATCGCTTTTGGGCCCTAATAAAGTACAGCCAGGTTTGTACCTGTTCGGAGTTTACAGTATTCAGTCTATTGAGTTATTGCATACACAACATTTGGCGAAGAGGTAACAAGAACCTTCGCATGCAAAAATGAGCACAATTGGAATTCTGGAGCGATTCGTGGAGGGAGAAGATTGGGCAGACTTTGTAGCCCACTTGAACCAGTACTTCGTGGCCAACAAAATGGAGAAAGAGGCAGACACAGTTCAGCACTGGACGGTCCTCCTCACGGTTTGCGGTCCGAAAATCTATGGACGCATAAAGAATCTCCTCTCACCCTTAAGTCCAACGGACAAGGACTATGAAACATTGTGTGCTCTGATACGTGACCATCTCAAACCAGATGAAGGCATCATCATCTCAAGATATCGATTCTATACGCACGTTCGTTCTGAGGGCCAGGATGCATCAGAATTCGTTGCCGACCTAAGACGTCTAGCTGGACCGTGTAAGTTCAAAACTGTATTGGCAGACATACTGCGGGACTTCTTTGTAATCAGCATCAACCACAAAGTGATCCTGCATAAGCTACTGATGGCGGAGACGTTGGATTTGAGCAAGGCCATCACAATTGCCCAATCATGAATGATGACAGACAAAAGCTTAAAGCAGATGTCATTGAAAAATCAGAACTCGGCAAGTACTGTAAACAAGATAATATTGTCGTTTGGCAGAGTTGCATATGGCAGGGCCTACCCGATTGCATACGCGAAACCTGTGACTGCTCAAAGTCCGCCAATGGGAATGAATCCGATATCACCGTGTTGACGTTGTGGGGGCAATCATCGGCATCATCAGTGTCGGTTTAAGCAGTATATTTGTAAAGGCTGTTCGCGAAGGGGGCATCTCCAACGCATGTGTCCGCAACTGAGCAAGCGTGCTGCGACACACCACGTGAAGGATAATGGCCAGTCTAGCGCGGATCCGGATATGCAATCCGAGATACTAGAGGAGCAAGTGTATGGACTGTATTTGTTCTAACAAAGAGCCAACCGATAATGATTAATGTAAAACTTAATGGTGTGCCGGTATCGATGGAATTGGATACGGGTGCGAGTCAATCAATAATGAACCAGAGGACATTCGACAGGCTGTGGGATACTAAGGCTGTGAGGCCTAAGCTAAGTCCAGTCAATGCCAAGTTGCGTACATACACTAAAGAACTCATAACGGTGATTGGCAGTGCAGTAATCAAGGTGTCGTATGATGGTGCGGTTCATGATTTACCTTTATGGATTGTTCCAGGCAATGGTCCAATGCTGTTCAGCAGGAACTGGTTCAAAAAAATCAAATGCAACTGGAACGATATCAAAGCGTTGTCTACGTCGGAGGCTACTCTATGTGCTCAAGTGCTGAGCAAGTTCCCCTCGCTGTTTGAACCAGGCATCGACAATTTCAGGGTGCCAAGGTGCAGATCCACATGGACTCGGATGCAAGACCCATCCATCATAAATCTCAGGCATTTCCGTGCATGATGAGGGAGAAGATCGAAATTGAACTGGACAGATTCCAGCGTGAAGGGATCATATCACCAGTCGAATTTAACGAATGGGCCAGCCCCATTGTTCCTGTGTTGAAAATTGAAGTCACTGTCAGGATTTGTGGAGACTACAAGGTTACGATCAACCGAGTTTCGAAACAGGATCAATACCCATTACCAAAGGCTGTTGACCTGTTTGCAACGCTAGCCAGTGGGAAGTCGTTCACAAAACTGGATCTGACGTCAGCCTATATGACACAGGAGCTGGTCGACACGTGCATCAACACTCATAAAGGACTGATTATCTACAACAGGTGCCCTTTTGGAATTCGCTCGGCTACAGCCATATTTCAGAGGAACATGAAGAGTCTACTGAAGTCAGTTCCCAGAACCGTCGTGTTCCAAGATGACATACTGGTCACAGGTCGTGACTTCGTCAAACATCTGAACAACGTGGAAGAGGTTCTACATTGTCTGGACTAAGTGGGAGTCAGACTGAAACACTCGAAGTGCTTCTTCATGGCACCAGAAATTTAAATCCTAGGGAGGAAAATTGCTGCTGACGGTATCAGGCCTACGGACTCGAAAACCAAGGCCATCAAAATGCACCCAAGCCTCAGAGTGTGACGGAGCTGCATTCGTTCCTTGGTCTACTCAACTACTTTGGTAATTTCTTACCCAGATTGAGGATTTTATTAGAGCCACTGCACATGCTGCTAAGAAAAGGTGACAACTGGGTTTGGGGTGCATCTCAAGATAGAGCTTTTGAGAAAGCTACTAATCTGCTTGCTCTAACAAGCTGCTGGTACATTATGA